>NC_044982.1:20055178-20337338 GCF_008728515.1 Papio anubis
TTTGTTACACAGGTAATCATGTGCCATAGTGGGTTGCTACACCTATCAACCAAGCACCTATGTATTAAGCACAGTATGCATTAGCTATTTTTCTAATACTCTCCCTCCTCCTGCCACACCCTCCAACAGGACCCAGTGTGTGTTTTTCCCCTCCCTGTGCCCATGTGATGTCATTGTTCAGCTGTTTGGTTTTCTATTCCTGTGTTAGTTTGCTGAGAATAATGGCTTCTAACTTTATTTATATTACTGTAAAGGACATGATCTCATTCCTTTTTATGGCTGCATTGTATTCCATGGTGTATGTGTGCCACATTTTCTTTATCCAGTCTATCATTGATGGGACTACAAGCGCCCGCCACCACACCCGGCTAATTTTTTTGTATTTTTAGTAGAGATGGGATTTCACCTTGTTAACCAGAGGTCAGGAGTTTGAGATCAGCCTGGCTAACAAGGTAAAATGCCTTCTCTACCAAAAATATAAAAAATTAGCTAGGCGTGGTGGTGCATGACTGTAATCCCATCTACGCGGGATGCTGAGGCAGGAGAATCGCTTGAACCTGGGAGACAGAGGTTGCAATGAGCTGATATCACGCCACTGCGGTCCAAGCTGGGTGATAGAGTGAGACTCCACCAAAAAAAAAAGAAGAAAGAAAGAAAGAGAAATTTCTTTTTCATTCATTTATACTTCATACTTGTAATATAAGTCATTTAACATAGATTGCATTGATTAAGACTATTCATATTGACCAAAGTGGCTTGGATTGGAGTCTTCAATATACCTCAAAAGTAAAAATAGCTACTGTGAATATGATTTCAGTGAAACTCTTATCAGTAAATTTTTAATTAATAAAATATTATTAAAATTATCTGGATTAGAAAAGGTGTGAGAAAAGCATAGAAAATTTGGATATAGAAAAGTCATGATAGAGAGACTAATGAACTTTAGAATTTTTTAGCTTAAATTAATGAATCATCATTAAAAATTATTATACTCCATTCAAAATATATACAATGATGAAAAAATAATTTCATTAAAATTGAGTTAGTTTTATAAAATAACTAAATAGATGCAAGTGTTAGCCTAAATCAATAAGGAAGGCAAAGGCAAATTAATAAATAGAGCTTAACCAATTTCTTAATCATTTAGAAAAAAGTCAATGTAGATCTTCATCTTTCACTTTATGAAAGTAATATAGGCCAGGCGCAGTGGCTCATGCCTATAATCCTAGCACTTTGGGAGGCCAAGATAGGAGGATCACTTAAGCTCAGGAGTTCAAGACCAGTCTGACCAACATGGTGAAACCTCGTCTCTACTAAAAATACAAAAATTAGCTGGGCATGGTGGCACACATCTGTGATCCCAGTTACCTGGGAGGCTGAGGCAGGAGAATCGCTTGAATCCAGGAGGTGGAGGTTGCAGTGAGCTGAGATAGAACCACTGCACTCCAGCCTGGGCAACAAGAGCGAGACTCCATCTCAAAAAACAAAAAACAAAAACAACAACAACAACAAAAAAAAAACCAGAGAAATATAAACTACTACACATAAATCGACCATATGACATTAGATGAATTAAAAATTATCTCTAAATGTAAAAATATTAGAGGGATCACTGGTAAAGATTTTCTAATATTATACTTATTATCAGATGCATCAAATGATACATACAAAGATTTTAACAAACAAAAAGTTTTCAAGACTGTGCCCTTATAACATTATCAAACTTAAAATGAAAATACCAAGAAGTAAAGACAAATGTAATAAATTTTAAAATATATAAAGTATTATAAATAAAGCATTCTTATAAATTGATGTGAAGCATTATCATCTCAATAATATATGGGTAAAGTTTGAACAAACAACAAAAATTTGGATAAAGGTAATATAAATAGCTAATGTTAATAATTAGGATTATATATGAGTATAGGGTTATTAGCTAATGAATAGGTTCAATACATGTTGGGAAGCACAATAAAACTCATCGGTATATTTTGACAATACAAATGTCTATTTTGGTCTCTTAAATTATAAATGCTCAAAAATAATAATACTCGAAGAAAGTGCATGATATATTAATATGGGCAATTAAATGAGCATAAGACCATGTCTATATGCCTTGAAAATTGTTCATCCCATTTGTGTAAAAATTCTACTGCTATGAATCTAATCAAATAACATAATTTAAAATATAAAAAAATTGATTTACAAAAACATTTATTTTCATTATAATTATAAAAATTTGAACTAAAAATGATTTAGAATTATTAAATTATAGTATTGAATCCACAAAATGGAATATTAGGTAATCATTAAAATTGTAAGATTTTTCAAATTGCAGAATTTTAAAAAAATGCAACTGGGAAAAAAACGCTATAAGCCATTGTACCCACTGTGATTCTAATTTGAAAAATATTAACTATACACAGGAAACATGTAAAATGAAAACCGTTTAACTGAGGTTAATTGTTTTTTCATTATAAATTTTAATGTTGTTATACTTAGCAATTTACCGTTGTGTCTTTTCAATAGAAGACGTAACACTTTTCTAATCTTTAAGTGGAGCTGAGAATTAAGAGTAATATTTCAGACTTAGTTTTTGTAACATATTTAAGAGTGGTCATAAATTTGCTATCATTTTCATTTTCTCCATTATCCTCATAGTATAGCCTAAGAATATATTAGCTTATTTAAAATTGTTTAATCTTATACATATATCTTAGCTTGTAATAAATTGAACAGTGTCTTCTTGCCTTTTTGCTTTATTTTGCTTTGTGTCTACATTTTCTTCCAATGTTGTCAATTATTGAGTTGTAAGTAGTCTTTTTTTTTTTTTTTTTTTGGTACATACCTAATCACTAAGTGGGCCAGTGATTCCCCACTGCATTATTTCTAATATCGTGTCATAAGTGATATCAAGACAGAATAAAATTATTAGTTTTTCAGGAAGCTCAAAATCCATATAAAAAATGCTCTAGGAATTTGATCACAGTGTAGTGAACCATGAAAAGAGTAACTACATAGAAAGTCATGAGAGATTTAATTTAAACAGTGTGGACCATAAGTGATAAGAGAACTCCTTCGTCTATTTTCCCATCCAATCCAAAGATCCCGTTTATAATGGCCTTTCCAGATAGCATAAAAAATGTCATGTCTTCCACTGTAACATAAAGCAACTGATCTCATTGAAGGAAAGGTCTACAAAAAAGCTTATTCTCATGTCACTGATTTACCCCCAAGCACTCTTCCTTCTTAGATAAGACTTAACAATTTTTTAAAAAATGTTTGAGATACCATCTTCCACTGTGTCTATCCCTGCATCTTAACTTTCTGAGGTTATACAAAACGCCTAGAATTTCCCTAATTCCATCCTGCTTTGCTTTCCTTCTCTGGCAGCTTCTTTGCCCCCTCTCATTTTCTCAGGTCCCTATGACTGCCATTTCTTTCTTCAAATTTCACTCTGCATATAACCAGAGCTGCTGTTTCTGGAAAACCCAATTTTATTAATACAACACTTTTGCATGCACCTCATTTAGAGGTGGTTTTGAGATAATAGAGGGAATCCACATCCCAGTTAGGAGCAGGAAACAATTTAAAGTTGAATATTAGTTTACTTTTCCCTTAAAATTATCTTGCTACCTTGCTGTGACAAATTTGTCACTGGATTTTCCACTACAATCTCATGAGCATGTCTTTCTCTGGAAACCATTCTCACTTACTATGACTCCATAACTTTTCACCATCTGTCTTCTTCCCTCAGGTCCACGGATCTCCCAAAATTATATTTCATGATCCACCTGCAGAAAACAGCAATGCAAGAGTATCTTTCATGATGTTCTTAACAGATATCTTCCTTTTTCAAACACCAGCAGTGTCTAGAGGCAGAAATCTATTCTATTTCATTCCATAGGAAATGCTGATTATAACACTAATTTTCTTTCTAGTTAGACTTATATGGAATCTAACATGCTACCCTGTAACTTTCCCTATGATTCAAGCTGTATATTCTGGATAAGTATGGACTGTATTTGTTGTCTCTTCTATTCAAGACATATTTGGTTATGGAATGAAGTTTCTCCCCTATGTCTAGCCCTTAGATTTTTTTCAAACTAAATACTCCTTGAATGTCAAAGAACCTCCATTTTTTTTTCACTTATTTCATATTTTCTGGAATGCTCCACAGTTAGGCTTCATTAAACCACAATAAATACAAATAAAAGCAATAGTCAGATAAATGCTGCTGGCATGGACAAGAGTGGAACTATGTCTACAATTAAGGAATGTGTAGATTTAATTCGAATGAAACCAGAGAAAGTTCTAGACCTTTCATGTGTCTGTATGAGCACAATGAGTAGAATTGCTAGATTTAACAAATAAAAATAAAAGACATCCAATTAACTTTCAATTTCAGATAAACACTCAATTCCAGATAAATACTTAAACACAGGTAGTTTAAGTATGTCTCATGCCTATGTTTGACCTGGCAATCATAAATGTGAAAAGCCTGTCTTTTTAGTAACTAGGTAAGTCCAGATGAACTAGTATAGGCAGAAAAGATTATGGGTTTATATTATGGAGAGAAAAATTTTAACCAGTCATTTCTCAGAAGAGATTAATCATGAGATATTAGAAGTTTTAGAAAGCACAATTAATTCCTGCTCCTTAATTTGACATGAAAATAGTCAAGAAACCAAACTGAAATCAAAATAGGAGTTTGATAATGCAATTTACACCATTGTCAAATTGGACTAAAATTATATGGGCCTTTGAAGTAGACTTATGTTGGTCAAGAATCATCTGCTTATATACAGAAAAAATAAAAATAAAAACAAAAAGCCCTCAAATTAAATTAAATTGGTTTAAATAAAAAAAAGAATGCATTGACTCATTCTATTGAAAAGCATAAAGATAGCGTTTGTTAGTGCTTAGATATTATACTCCAATTTGAAACATCTCCTGTATCTGTTTTATGTGTTTCTTTGTTCATTAATCTCATTAAGCCAATATTTTTTGCCTGTGGTGAAAAAATAGCCAGCAGAAACTTCAAGCTTGTATTCTTTTCTTTAAGCAAGTTCAGCAGAAAAAGAGATTGATTCTTCTGCTTGTTTTTTCCAGGAAAATTCCAGAATTGAAATGTCATGGGTCCATAGTTTCTCTGACTGAAACTAGTGACTATCTCTAGGGAACGGAACAAGCTAATTAGCTAGGCCTAGCCCTGAAGCAAATTTGGAGATGGTCACACCTGAGCTCGTGGACTGAAACTGAGGAGGGGAGGACTCTAAGTATAAATTAGAGGAGGGATCGCAGATTCTGCAGCGACAAAAACAACAGATGTTTACTATTAGGAGCAACATGTTGCTACCAATCTTATAGATGTGGTGGCTTCAGGATGAAGAAGAAATCTTGTCCGTCCACTGTGCATCATGTATGGGGTGCCCTAAAAACCCAAACTTCCTCATTTGCATTAGGCATACATGAAAAAAACACTTCGTTTTTCAGTGGTTGGTGCAGCCCTTGAAAAAATCTATCCTATTAAAGAGCTTTAAAAAGAAAATGAATAAGAGGTCCAAATATAACATCTCAAAAATCAGATGAGACAGTGTTCTTTCAATGAGAAAGACCTAGTACCAGCTTGCAGGGGACGGGTAGCAGAGGGAGTTTCTCTGTTCACTCACACAAAAAAATTTAAAAGTCCCAGCTGAAGTTAAACATATATCAGTATCACTTCCTTCTGCTATATTTTATCCTAAGTAGAGCAAGACAGAAACTAGACTCTAAACTCAGGCCTGAGCCACAGACCCAGCAATCCTAGAAGAAGGCCTTGGGGACAAGAATGGCCAGGCCTACCTACCATGGGAAGCATGGAGTTATGTCTGGCTTGGCAAAGAGGTTAAATATAGCCAGAAGCAGCTTAAACACAGAGCACTGGGAGGGATCAAGTGACAGAGACCACAGGCATGAAGTGATTTGTTTCATGTTAAAAACCAGATGTTTAATTACTTGACATTTCCAGTCATTTACTTAATTTGAGTCTCTCATAAGTCTCTTAAGGTAAATGATGGAGACTAAAAGTCCACCTCTTTAAAATCAATGAGTAAAATCCTCATGTAGGGCTAGAATTAAGATCAGAGTTATTCATGGGGGTGATTCACCACTCTATAGAATATAGTAACTTCTGCAGGTTTTGGGGGGCATTCCTTAAGGACAAATTTTAACCATATTTAAAACAATCAAGGTACGTATTAGCTAGTATTTTCATCCCCTTCAAAACAATGTATCATCTATTGCAGCTTGGGAGTTTAATTGATTAACAATATTGGTGGGATTTTCATTGTTTTCTTTAAACATAGAACACCATGCTTTGGAGTACTTAAGATTTTTACCCCACCTTATTTTAAAATAATTAATGAGTAAGAGTTGCTGTAAAAACATAACCAAGAAAAGAAAGGGAGCAATTCTGTACTAAAATCATTAACACCATAGGAGATGGGGTAGAGAGTTGACTTGAAAAGGCTACTATGCGGCAAAGAAGAGTACTAAAAAAAATAGAGTGTAACATCTGGCTTTCCAATTTCTACCCTGCAATCTGGACAAGTTACTACTTTCCTGAGCTTCTATTTTTCTATTTGCGTGTTGAGGAGGATGATGCCATTATTTTTACAAGGATATGGTGATGTACACAAAATGTAATTATTAACTGTAATGCACTAATGATCCTTAGAAATCAGCAGAATTTGAATCTTCAACCTATTTGCCCAGGAAAAGTATTTTTCACTTTTTTTTATTTGCTCCATTATCATAATTGACTTAAACCCCCCTAGAATGGAGAAACAGTTTTGTCCGTTTGAATAGAAAATGCGTTCTTCCTCTCAGGGATGGATGTCATTTGGTCATGTTTTTGAAGACTGAGTCTTCTCTGAATTCAAGAATAGGAGAGGTAAATGTTCTGATGCTAATATATGCTCAAGATTTAATAAGACTTTGGGTTCTTCTTGTTGAATAGCCATGGAAGACTTCCAAATAACAAGTGAAACTCTCAGGCTGGAGGCATGAATAGATACATGCGTTAAGTCAGACAGGCTCGATAGAAAAGAAGGAAGAAAGATCAGGAAGCTGCAGAAACATGGGGAGCCTCATTCAGAAAATCGTTCTCAGAAGACAGCTGTCCAGGAGGAGCCTGGACACGCATCTGATCTTAATGGATCGTCCCGGCTCTGAGCCCCAGGGAGAATAGCCAAAAGAATCCTGGCCCAGAGAAAGTTTACTGCAAGGGTAATTTATTGTATTCTCAGTTTCGCTGCCTGGAGCCCTCACTAGCTGGCTGTGCTGTTTGTACATAAATAGAAAATTAACATCACCTGAACTAAGAACTTGGGTCAGTCAACCATCAAACCTTTACATGAATAAGGACTTCTATTTGCTTGCACTGAGCCTCTTCACTGTCAGCTGCTAAGTAGGAACCGTATGGCGAAAGCCAGACTTGCTACATTTGACAATTGCCAGCTACCCCATGAAGGAGCCTCCCTACGATGCTCCAGCATGACTATTAATGCACTACACTCGTTGCCCTGAGAGGTAGCTGAGTTGGGCAGAGGAAAGTAAACCTCTTTATTACCACAATAATTACAATTAACATTAGTTACTAAAGATGATGTGGGAAGTTTTACCAGAAACCCTGAGCTAAGAATACTAACAGCAAGTAAACTCAAAATTTAACAGTGGGCCTCCTAGTAAGCAAGGAAACAATTATTTTATACATCCCCTTTATATAATAATAATTACATAAAGTGAGATGATTTTCCTAGTGATTGTATAGATCTGCATATTAGAAGAATTTAATATCAAAGTGAACAATTTCTATGGGAATAGTTGCATAAAAGAAGCAGAATATTCTTCACGGAACACATTTAAAAATTCTCCATTCTTAATGAAAAGCTAAGATAAAAGCATCAGAAAATTATAGGTCCAGGGAAGTATTTATAAAAGGAACTGAAAAAAATTAAGGTATTGAAATATTTGATTTTTCAGAAATTTTTCAGACACAATCTTTATGTGTCTGGGTAAAATGGGCAAAAGAAAATAACATTACAGTATTAAAATACTTGATTTTTCAGAAAATTTTTTTAAGTCACAATCTTTATGTGTCTGGGTAAAATGGGTGTGTATGTAAAAATCATTCTCATCTGTGGAGAAGAAGAAAGTTCCTCCTACTCTTCTTTTGTTATTTTATATATAACTTGTCAATGTATCAAGTGTCCTTCAAGTCCCAAATATATTGAGTGCCAACAAAAATGAAGATGCCTTTTCACAGCTGAGGCTTTAAGTAAGCAAGAGCCAGTTAGAGGTACTTTGGGGACTTTCTAAGGCAGGTTTGTTCTTCATGAAACACTGGATACTGACATTTGAAATAAAGTGACATTTCTTCAGCTTTGTGGCATCAAATAAGTATGCATTGAGTTGAGCCTGCGTTCCCATAGCTTTCTTCACATTGCAAGCAGTAGGGAAACTGGAACTACAGAGAATTCATTTAAAGAAAAAGAAACCAGACAAATATTGCATATTCTTATACCTAAGAGGAGTTTCATTACTCTCCTCTACTCTCTACTACATAGTTGGAATCCAGCTGCTATTATAGACAGAAAAACACCACCCGTGGAAACAGAATAAAAAATGTGAGGCCCAACATCGCAAGTGCCCAGCCCTTCTACACTTGCAGGAAATTGATCATGATTACACGCATCTGATCTTAATGGATCGTCCCGGCTCTGAGCCCCAGGGAGAATAGCCAAAAGAGGAGAGGAAAAGGCAGCTCAAGATTTCTGCCAAAATGCCAAAATGCCCTGAGGAAGAAATTGTTTCCTCAAGTTAAATCTGCAGATGATTTTAGCCTTGTGTCATGTGCGAAAAATAAGTCCATAATGTTAATATCTAATTCCATGTATGCCTCTGGGTAGTGGTATTCTAACCAAAGCTAGTTCCCAAGTTTTCATTTCATATCCTCAGAAAGTTAACATTGTTTTAAATTCCATTTGGATGATTATGCAAAGGACAATGAAAAATCCATCAAGCATTCAAAAGAAAAAACAGGATCCATAAAAGCAGTTGTGAATCCAGGTTACATAAACTCATCAGCTAATTCCAAGAAATGTTAGATGCCATGAAAAAAGTTTGTATTTTTCAAGCCAAGGTTAATTTTACCAATTAAGTGATTGTCACTCTCTTAAGAAAGATGGATGTTTCCAGAATAAGGAGGACATGCATTGTGAATTCTTTCCGCATTATGAACTAAAATGGATTTGTTGTTGTTCTTTTATAGTATCTCTGTTCTTCATTTTGGCTTGGAGATAGAGGGCAACAATGTTCACATTATATATTCCTTCACTATTCCTTTCTCTGTATGGTATGAGTAGAGGCATATAAATTATATTAACACAGGCTCCAGTTTGAGCAATTTTGCCTGGGAACACTTAAAAGTAAAATAAAATAACATCCTTTTACAAAAAAGAACTACTCTTTTGCTAAAGAAAATAATTAGAAGTAATGGCTGTACAAGAAAATGCCTTTGGTTATAACCCAGATGGAAAAAGTGGTTCAAAGTTCTTTTGTGTTCTGCATATGACAGTAATAGGAATTTGGACTTCTTTCCTGATTCTGAGAAAAGTGTGTTGGAAACCGGAAAGAAAAAATGAGGGAAAGGATCTTGAGTTATAATGGGGTATGAATGTTCTAGTGGCAGCTGGGGCTAGAGAAGGACAAGACTGTAAGAAGTTTCTTGTGGTGGGAACTAAATCAAAGTTTCTCTAAGAGCAAATATTTTTGTGATATTTACCTTAAAGTTTTAGGTTGTTTATGCTCTATTCTCCATTGTCTCCAAATGTTCATTAAATATCAGTCGTAAATTATGGACTGTGTCCTGGAGCTTTGTGAGCTAAGGGAAAAGGACAAGACATTTTGGCTCTAGAGGCGACTAGCAGCAAAGTTGGGGGAGGCAGCGAAGGGATAAAGTAGTAGCTATTATTTCTACAGTGAATTTGTTTGATGTGGATATATATTATGTACTGTTCTTCAAATGAGACGCATAGAGTCACAAGACAAGGTCAGACTGCAGGGTAAATATACAGGCAGTAAGCTAGAGAGATAATTTCCAGCTTGATATTCTCCCCTAAATCATGAAGAGCCAGCCCTTCAGATAATATTCTCGGGGAAAATCTAATTCCCTCCCATGTACTTTCCTAAACTTAAAGCACAAAGAATTGTATCTCTCAAATCACTGGTTCAAACATAGGCCAGGCTACTAAAAGTATGCTTTGAAAGAGATCCTATTTTCTGATTTAGTCTTAGTGGAAGAGTGTGCATATCCCATCCGAATTCATCATCTGACTCCCTTGCTTAAGGAACAGTTACTATGGTCAGTAACTCTAGAGTTTTCTACCAGGGAAAAGAGTCTCAGTTCATGGGATTAAGATCATTGTCGAAGATTATATGAACAGAGTGATATGTTTTTATTGATGCGGGTTATATACATGTAAACTACATTTGGCTCTTCATTAGTATTCATTTTGTAGGTATTCTTACTTATTCTATTTCCACAAATTTCTGATATCAACAAAAATATGCAGATATTGTATCAATATAAATAAATACGTAATTATTTTCAGCAGACTGAAACATTTCCAAATAGAATTTAGGGAATTTATAGAAGGAAGGCTGATAGATTTACAATATTTTAATATTTCAGGTAGTACAGTACGTTTTAAATAGACATTAAGATATATAGGAAAAACAGCAGATCAGATCGATGTATTGTGGTACTTGATATGGTAATTCTTTGAATTTTGCTTTTAGAAACAAATAGGGTCTAATAGTAGACATTAATATTATTAACCACCAACGTTAGATAGTATTTATGTAGATTCATCCTGTCTGGCAATTCCACCATAGGCTTTCTGAAGCTATGGTGATTCATTGTTATATGAATATATATGAAAAAGAAATCTCTTTAATATTTTGTGACAGACTATATTGCAGAATGTAGTATTTACATTTGTAGTAGCATCTTTATTGAGCTTGCAGTAATTCTCTTAATTGTACCAACCCGCAATAGCAGTGACTTCTGGAAGTCTTGTTTATGCAATTATTTCAACCTTTCCAGCCACAGTTACAGAGACCTTGAAATATGCTCCTCACTTTTGCTTAAACTGGTTCAAGTTTGCTAACATTGAACATTTTCACTAATTGGCAGCAGGTGTGGAATCATTTATAGCAACTCAATTTCTAAGGCTTACAAAAGAATAATGCATTTAGATTAAGAAAACAGGCATTCAATGAGAAAAAAAAATATTTGCAACAAAACTGGCCTCTAAAAGAAGATACAGAGGGAAATTAAGGGGAACTCATATGAGATCATTTCTATATTTGAGTGAATGTGAAAGCAACACATCTTCTATTTCATCTTATTCAAAGACATAATCCAGCTTGGACCTGCATTAAACATGTATATGAACTGAAGCAGGTCCAAGAGAGGATGGACGGATGGAGACCTTTGTTGTCTCTTCTGAAGAGCCTGGAAAATCTGAACCGTATATAAGACTAACCTTTTATCCAACTATTTGCAATGTTCTTTCTGATCATTTCAGGAGTCCTTAACCTGAAGCCACATAGCAAAGTCTATATTCAAGGCAAATATAATATCTGACAGTTCTGAAATGTTCTTTCTTCTCTCCAGGATTTGCATGGGTATTTTCTATGCCTAGAGTATTTTCCTCCCAATTGCCTCACCTCTTTACCTAGCTAACCCTATTTTTGCTGGGCACAGAGTAGGCCTACCATTAATACACAAAAAAATTAAGAAGCTCCATTTAGAAATACATCACTAGTTGTCTTTAGCCTTGCCTGTCACAATGGCTCATTCACTGTCCTCAGCTAGTCATTTCTGCAGAAAATTCTGTTTCTCAACAGAATTCAGTTTAATCGCTATCTTTTTTTTTTTTTTTTTTTTGGTAATTACAGCTATCACTTGGCTACAGTAGTTCTTTTTTTCTTTTTTTTTTGACGGAGTCTTGCACTGTCGCCTGGGCTGGAGTGCAACGACACGATCTCGGCTCACTGCAACCTCCCGAGTTCAAGTGATTCTCCTGCCTCAGCCTGCCAAGTAGCTGAGATTGCAGGTGTGTACCCCACATCTAGCTAATTTTTTGTATTTTTAGTAGTAAAGGGGTTTCACCGTGTTAACCAGGATGGTCTTCATCTCCTGACCTGGTGATCTGCCCGCCTCGGCCTTCCAAAGCGCTGGGATTATAGGCGTGAGCCACTGCACCCAGCCTCACTTGGCTATAGTTCTTAAATCTCAGTTGTGATGCTTATTATAATTGTTTATCAACATGGCTTTCTTTCTTTTTAGCTCCTGTAAGGTAAGTTTTTGTATCCTATCACCCAGCAAGATGTTATACACACACACACACACACATATATATTTATAATAACCTAAAACACATATATATAACACATGCATATATGATGGTGACACTCATATATATAACATATTTATACAAAACATATACATAAAACACACGTTAGAGAAAAAACATGTGTGAGTGTGTGTCAGGTAGTTGTATTCAACATACTCAACATTTGTTAATTGAATTGATGCTAAGAAATTATATTAGCTTATTTTTTATTGGCAAAATATTGCTGTTAGTTATCTTTTCCTGAGTAACAAATTACTTGAAACATACCAGCTTAAAACAATAAATGTTAATTATATGAAACAGTTTCCTTGTATCAGGAATTCTGCATTCGTTTAGCAGAATGGTTCTGGTTCAGTTTCTCATGAAATTGTATTAAAGATGCCTGTTAAGAAAGCAGACATTTGAAGGTTTGACTAGGGTAGAAGATCTTCCAGGATAGCTTCCTTACCAGGTTAGCAAGTTGGCATTGGCTACTGGTGGGAGGCCTCAGTTCCTTCTCATGGCGGCTTCTCCATACAATGACTTGTGAGTGTTCAGGGCCCAGTAGCCAGCTTTGATGCTAGCCTCCTTTAAAAATGAATGATACTAGGGAAAACAAAGGAGATGTCACAATATCTATGACCTAGCCTAGGAAGTCACACACCATAATTTCTGCAATATTTTATTAGTTACACAGGTCAGTCCTATTCATGGTGAAAGGGACCAACCACGTCATGGTACGGATAGCCAGGTGGCAACTGCTGTGGATCATCTTGGAGCTTGACCATCACAATACGTTCCCACGGTAAGTTGTGGGGAGAATGTTTTTAAAAAATACCCTCCCAACTCAATTAATAGTCACTGTTGTTAAATATTCAGAACCTATTGTCCAGTTTTCTGATTGTAATAAGACAATACTGAAAACAATACATGTAAAGAGTACTGCCTTAGGACAAAATATTTGGTCAGCAGGTTATTAACTGTGTGTGTATGTGTGTATGTGTCCACATGCTCAGATACCTCTGCTACACAATGGAAACTATCCCACTCTGTAACCAATCATTTTCTCTTGACTTTTCAAAAGATGTATAACTAAATGGATTTATAGCCCCTTCCTCCCAAACAAACTCTTCACATATATAAAGAGAGGTTATTAAGTATATTTGATACTTTTTAATTGATTTGTTTTATATATAAAATGCAACACACAGACACACACACACATATATATATAATAATAATAATCTCTTTTTATCTTATGTAGGCCATACAAGAAAGAGGCTACTCTAGTACTGGGAATAAAAGAAAAAAACTAAGAAACAATTTTATCGGTTTAATGTTTAGCTTTATATTTAATAGGAAAAAATAGATATCTCTTTATTTTTAGCAGGAAGTAGGTTACTGAAAGGAACATTTGGCTTGAAACCAGAAACATATGCCTGTTTATTATTCCTAACTTACCACTAGTTATATTTTGTGGGTACTTTTTAAAAAATATTTCTGTGTGCAGTTTTTCACTATCTTCATAATCCTGGGAAAATATCCCTTGTCTGGGTTAGCAAATTTGACTCCTCTATGATTGTACTGGAGTTTTGAGGAATAAACTATGGCCATTGCTATGTGGTTTAAAGTATCAATACATCTTAATTCTAACAACGAAATGACAAAATAAAAATACCGTCAACTACAAATTTCAGGTACAATTAGAAAATTAAGTAAATAAAGTAATAATTAAAAATACCTTTGTAATTTCATGAAATTTCTATGAAAACGTTTTAAAGCTAAGGCTCTTTACCACACAAACTTATGCTATTTTTAAAAAAAGAAGTTTCAAAACCATGATATAAACAGCACATGCAAATAACTCTGCTTTAAAAATGCATGTTTTTGCAATTTGCTAAGGAAAGTTTTTTAAAGTGTCTGAAAGTAATATACTGCATGAGCACTAACTTTTAAACTTGAAGAGTGAATCACACTGAATTACAATGGATGGTGCTTTTTTGGATACAATTTAGAATAAACATAGATGATAGATTTTCATAAAAGTTATGTTTATAGCCTTTGGATCAGTAATCAGATGGAACAATTCTCATTCTTACGAAATAGCGATCACTTTGGTGATAGAGAGCAAAATTAACATCATGTACTCTGTTTTTTGATTAAAAATAAAGTCTCTTTCTTCTCTCACATTTAAAAAGAGAAAAATTAAACCTCACAATTACTTCCTAGGGTGTTATCAGTATATGGTAAAGTGAAACAATTACAAGCAATAGTAATATATAATGTTAAATGCAAGTGCAAACAAAATCTTGGTGCATACTGGACAACTAATAAACATTTGTTGAAAAAAATCAATAACATTTTTTTCGAAAGCCATTTGGCAAGAAGTTAACACCTGATGTTTTATTTGCAACTTTAAAATAACTTATAAATTCAATGTTTAATAAGAACAAATATTAACTGCTTTGATAATAGTATATAATTATTTTGCAAATTAAGCCTTAGAGAGCAATTTAAGTTGTTGTTTGATTGTTTGTTGATGAATGACATACTTACTTTCTTTCATTTTGTTCCTCTGAGAAGAGGATGGTAGAGAATTGAAGAGAATGTAGTAATGAGTGACAGCTCATTATCAAGCCTGTTCTTTTCTTACTGGCCCCGAAGTTGGACTTTTGCAAACTCCCTTGCAATTAGGTGTGATCATGTATCTGAGCCCAGCCAAGGAAACGTTAGAGGTTAGTTCATTGTCTGCTGTGCCTAGGACTGACTCAAAACATCTTTCACAGTCCCTCCTACATGCCCTATCTGTCTTCACAAGTTTAGTCATCTTAGAAACCACATGTTGAGGAAGACAAAACCAAAGGTGAGATCTGGCCTTGGAATCTCCACTTGAAGGAGTGGGTACCCACCAACCAAAAGTGCAATTTTAGATTTCATTTGGGTGAGGTGAGAAATAAACATATTGTGTTAAGCCTGTAAGATTTAGGGTTTGATTTGTTAGAGCAATGAGAGCAATGAGCAATTCCCTGACCAAATGGTGTGAGTTATTTTATTTTAGATCTAAAAGTAAGTTAGTACAAATCCACAATCATGCTTTGAGTTATTCTGAACAAGATTTTTTTTTTTTTTTTTTTGCCTAATTCAAATTAAGCTTATGAAGATCTGTAAAGTTTAGTGACGGGTGGATATTGGTTGGAATGAAACAGAATGGGAAAACATGACCTTGCTGTTATGATCACATACGGGTTAATACGAATATTTTGAAATATGACAGAAACTCATGTTTACAGCATTTTCTCCTCTTTAAATGAGACCAAAAATAATATGGAAGTGGGAGACTCACTGTCCTTTTTAGCATCCTCAAAATATCAGACGCCCTTTAATTTTATACATACTTTTGTTCTGTATGTTGAGAGGCTTAAACATGTAGATGGGAAAAAATGATGAAGGCCTGTGTGTACATGGAGTACCTGCCGCAAGAAAGAAAAGTGACAGAAGGAAAGTGACCTAAAATATCTCAAAAATGTGGATATTTTCTCCTGTATTTTGAGAACATTGTGAAAATCATAGCTTATTACACTGCAACTAACTCAGCGATGCATACACCTACTCAGGTTATATATATACATACAAGAATGAAAGCACCGAACTGAGGTAAGAGTGTTTGTATCTACAACATCTTCCAGTTATTTTTTTCTTTTATATTTTGTAAGAGACTAGGCTGCTGCTTCCACAAACCTTCTTTATTCCCCGTGTCTTCTGTGTTATCAAACTTCAGTTTTGTTCATATATTAAGTGAAAAGTTCTTGATCTGATGGAGAATAGGCCCATTCCTTTTTTCTATCAGACCAATGAGGTATTAAGAAGTCAGCTGGGGGGATTCTGGGGAAGATTTTCCCCTTCTGATGAAAGGATAACTCGTGCCGAGAAAACCTCTGCTGAACATCCTTCCTCTTTCTTCTTTGATTGAAGTGAAAAGAACACAAGGTTTGGAGCTGTTACAGCCAACTAGGAAGCATGATAGAAAGGTCAAGAGAACATGTCAGTGCTGTGTCTATTTGGAAATAATGCTAGCAATGGCTAATCTTAGGATTTCCGGTATTTTGAGAGAAACCCTGTATTTTAACACCACTGCAGTAGATGTGATGGGTGCCCTTCCATGCTCTCTACCACTATGCAGTATCCTGTTCTACTTTCCAACTGACAACACATATTTATTTCCCTAAGTCATTTCTCAGTCCTCTAGATACCCAGTTAGCACAAATGCCACCCAGTTAGCACAAATGCCCAGGGAACATTGTCATCCCTGCCTCTAAGGACAGGCCTAATGACAGAAAGCAGTTGGTATATAAATACTTCAGCTCCATCCCTGGAGTGGAATATCATGGTTTGCACTAGTGCCTAGAGTTTCTCAGCACGGCTAAGCTCCAGATAGCTGCAGTGGTATTATTGCCTGATAACAACCCGTACTGGCTGACTTCCCATCCTGGTCTCACTTCCTCACTCTTTTATTGGTGTTTTCTGGGATCACTCCAAAATAAACTAACTGTATTCTAACCCTTGCTTCAGGGTTTGCTTCTGAGAAAATCCAAAGGAAGGCAGCCTTTATGAATTTTCTGTTACTGGGAAAAGATACACATTTCCAATATGATTTTCTTCTTGAAGATATAAAGGATCATTCTAACAATTGATATTATCAATTATAATGCAGGGTGTTAGATTTTCTTTTCCTCATGTCCTTTCAATGTGATTTGATCTTAATTGTATCTTTGATGTATAATTATGTACACATCTGTTTATGAATATAAGTAAACATTTTGTTTAAAATGGTATTTGGCTAGCATCCCCAGTGAAAACTTCCTTATTGTCCACTAAAATACCTTTGAAAGAAAAAAAAATCAACAAAAAATAGGGAAATTAGGAAAAAAAAGAAAATAACATTAGGGTTTAGTACTGACAGCTTAACACCTAACTCTTGAAAGAATTGTCACTTACTACATAGTAGATGAAAATAAATTTTAAAAAATGAAATTAATGGAAAGTGTTGCCTAGGGCTGCCATAACAAATAACCACAAATTTACCAGTTGAAAGCAACGTAAGTTTATTCCCTCGCAGTTTGGGAGGTTAGAAGCCCTAAATCAAGGTGCTGGGAGTGTTGGGTCTTTTTTGGAGGCTCTGCAGGAGAATCTGTGCTCTGTCCTTCTCCTATCTTCCAGTGGTTGCCAGAGATCCTTGGTGTTCCTTGCTTTACATTTCTACCTCTTTCTTTGCACAGTCTTCTGCTGTGTGTCACTGTGTCTCAAATCTCACTCTCCTTACTTTTCAGAACATACCAGTAATTGGATTTGGGCCCAGCCCTAAATTCAGAATAATGTCATCTTGAAATTTTCAACTTTATTACAGCTGCAAAGATTCTTTCCAAATAAGGTCTTATTCAGCAGTACTGGGAGTTAGGACTTGGACTTAACCTTTTTGGGTAGACAACTCAACCCACCACAATGATTAAGAGCAAAGAGAGATACATGGAAAAACTAAACATCCAGTAGCAGAACCTAAAGGTGAATCCAAGGCAGAAAACAGCTAAATAAGATAGGTTGGGAGATGACATCAGTGAGTATGATGAATAGGAGAAGTGCTCCCAAAGGAAGGGAAAAGGATAGAGTTCAGACGTGATAAAGAAATAATGGAAAGCCAATCTTCGAATTATAAGAGGATCTGAAGAAGCTCAAGGAGAATACAACTTTTAAAACAGAAACAATACTCAAGGACATAACCGAAGAAGAATTTTCAGAATAGACGAAAAATATATCTAACTGAAACTACACTAATTGAAATGCTTCATTAAGATTCAGAAAAAAAAAAATCTTGAGATACCCCTATGTCCTTTCATTAGAAGTGAGAAGAAAATCTTCTCTAAATGTCTGTTCACATTCACAAAAACAAAACACTAAAAGCAGAATACAATTCAAGCCGGCCTTGTGTTTTTTTCTCTAACGTATGAATTGCTACTAAAAGACAATTTCAATATGTGAGGGACAAATCATGTAAGTCAGTGGTCCTGGCCTTTTTGGCACCAGGGACCTCTTTTTGGGGAAGATAATTTTTCCATGGACCAGGGGTGTTGGGGATGATGGTTTCCGAATGACACTGTCCCACTTCAGATCATCAGGCATTAGTTATATTGTCATAAGGAGCATACAACCTAGATCCCTCACATGCGCATTTCGCAATAGGGTTCACGCTTTTATGAGAATCTAATGCTGCCGCTGATCTGACAGGAGGCAGTGCTCACGCGGTAATGTGAGTGATGGGGAGAGGCTGTAAATACAGATGAAGTTTCCGTTGTCTACCACTCACCTCCTGCTGTGTGGCCCAGTTCCTAATAGACCAGAGACCTGTACCAGTCCACATCCTGGGGATTGGAGACTCCTTCTACAACCAAATACTTTTCCTGCCATCCGAGTTGCATACTTACTGTAAAGAAATTAAAAGAACCTCATGATAATGATAATAATTAAATAGTGTCAAACATGGCGATCACCTGGTAATCACCATGTGTTAAACACATATAGGCTCTCTAATAGCACAAAATTAAAGAGATTAAGTAGTTAAATATAAAAGGATTTTAAAAAGTAAAAATAAAACCGAGGAAAATATAGCATAAAATGTATTTAATCTCATACAGAAAACTTCTACAGATTAAGTATAATTGAAGAAATCAAAAGAAACGTTAAAGCCGACCACCATCAAAAAATTAGAGTATTTATCAAAAATCATATAAACAAAAGTGAAAGATAAATTGGAGAATAAGTTTTCTACTCACTAAAACAAGTGATTAAAAACCAAAATTAAAAATAAGTATATGTAAATTATAAAAAATTAAACTCCGTCAGAAAACACTTACTTCAGCCTAAAGTAATTCAAATAAATAGAAATAAAATCAAAGTGGCCTGAATTATTATTCAGATGTAATGTTTTAAAAAACAGCATAAGGGTACAATTTTATCAAATGGAAAATAGTTAAGAGACAATAGGGTGAGATCATCTAGGAATTATCATATTGCTGTAGTGTAAATTGATAAAGATTTTCCATAAAGGGATATAGTAACATACAGAAAAACATACAGAAAAATACTTTAAATATTGACATTAAAAAATGACTCAATTTTATGTCTAGGAATTTATTCTGTGGACATAAGCAGAAACAGATGAAGACTAGTTGCTGAGATGTTCATTGCCACACATTTTTGTAATAGCAAACTACTTGAAAAAAAAAAAAAAAAGAAATCTGTGGTGTATAAAATGAAGAGTTTTCTTCTTGTCTTTATATTTTTATGTATTTTTCTTGTTTCCAAACAGTGGCTATCATCATTTTAATAGGATGAATATAAAGTGTGTTTTCTTTATCCTGTTGTTGAAAGTTAATATAGGAAAACTGATATATTTTATCTATTTTAATCATATATTAGTTATTATCCTCACCACGTGACGTATATTATCTGAATTAATCATCACAATAACATAATGTTAAGATACTCATTGGAAGAACAAAATATAGGTCAGAATATTGAAGTCTTTGAACCTGATTTTGCATCTGAATCTGTATGATTCCACATTTCCAGGCAGTTTCCCACTGAATCCTGGAATGAATGTTGGCAAAAGGAAGGCACTTGCACCTATTTAATCTCGCCCACCTCCTCCAACCTATTCCAGGGAAATTCTCGGGGAAGGTGGTAGGGACCTTGAGCTACATGCCTGACAGGATGCTTAGTACTGCTCATTTCTCAGAGAAAAAGCTTTCAGGTGTTAAAAATGACCCCCTTTGCTACTCCAGATGGCATTGTTCAATTGCAGCCAATCTATATTTAAAGAAAAGTAAGGGGCACCTGTAGGCTAACCAAAATGTTTTATAGCATTCATGGAAAGCCAACAACCCTATGAATATCCGGAAAAAAAAATAGTAGCCAATGACCGAGAGAATACTTAAACATGAGAAATGATCATCTCTTCTTATGTAATCCCTAAAATATTTTCTTCAGTTATAGTTCCATATTTGATTATAATAGATCCTATATGATTCACAATATTCCACCCAGATGCACTCTACTCTCCTCCTCCTTTACAGAGAAAAATATATGGCAATGAAAACACGTGTTGACAAGTCATTCGAATTTATATCATCAAAAGTGGCTCCTAGACTATGTTCATGAGGCAGGGATCATTTGCTACACTATTTACTGAAATGTCTTAATTGTTTAGAAAGGATCTTAGGACACACTAAGTGCTTGCTAAATATTGGTTGAATAAAGGAGTGACAGTAAGAAAGAGAAACAAAATAGTGGATAAAAGGACATTAGAAAAATGTATGTGCATTCATGTATTCACCAAATATTCGTTAATTGCATAACATATGTGGGACAATCAAGAATGCATGAACTAGGGGAACCTATGAGAAATAATACTCCCACGTGAGGGAATGAATATTCTAGTATTTATTTTCATTGCTACTGATGAAACATGGAAAGAGACATTATTAAATAGATTATTAAACTTCCTTGACACTTCCCTGATACATGAGAATATTTTTAAAATACACCTCAAAGTTAAGCCTCAATATTTTAAAGACATAATTTTTAGGAAATTCATGGGACAAATAATTCATGTGTTTTGTGCAAACTAGCTGAAATTTTTACTCTTGTATTAATAGTTTCATAATTATTTCCTCCAGTAAGTTCTTAATTGAGACTGTTTTTCAAACAGTAACATTTATTAATTATAGGAGAAATTTAGAGTATCAGGACTTTTAATAGACCTTTCTACAGTAAAAGTCAATTTTTTTCCCAGCTATAAAATATTTCACTTTAATGTTGACTGTTATAACCCTACAATGAAGGTAGTTATAACTCCATGTTCAGGACTTGTCAATCTACTAAAAATCCAGGCTATATTTAATGTGGTCATCTCACTACAAGAACAAGAAGATTGGATTGACAAGGAAAAGACACCACTTTCAAACAATGTGAAATGGATTCCACCCTCCTTGTCTTGTGAATGAGTGGACAGAGTTGTCTTAGTCAAAAAGGGCGGGCTTTGTCCCCATTTCATCTTTGACAGTGAAGAAAAGTGACAAGAAAAGTGATGCAAAACACATGAAAAGTAAATGGCCATAAATTGGAGTCTCCTTGAATGGAAAGTTTCCTGTAATAAGAATGTCTACTTGGAATAATAAGCTATTGAACCTGGAAGGGGAAGAAGACAGCATGGCACTTTTGGGAACAAGTCAACTAAATGTAATCCACTGAACCAAAAGATAGACATTTCCAGCAGGGACTTATCCAGACCTGCTGTTTGTCTCTCTAGGTGATGACTGTCATTGATGTCACAGGATGAATATTTCTGTTGTCTTAACCTGAAGGCTATCTTCATAATACCATTGGAAAGATACAGTCAGGGAATGTGTATGTGTGTGTGTGTATATGTGTGTATACACACACACACATATACATATATATAAGTACCATTGGAAAGATACAGCCAGGGAATGTATATGTGTGTGTGGTGTGTGTGTGTGTGTGTGTGTGTGTGTATATATATTCCATATATATATATGGAACCAGTTGCCACAGCCTGTAACCAGCAAAATGGCACAAATGATGAACAAGTCTGTTGCTTCAACTTCCTTTAACCATGAGCCCTATTTTATTACCTGTGACATATCATTTTTTTGGGGGGGCTGACAAGGTTATACATAAAGGCAAGTTCACTAGTTTCACATTTCCTGAAGAGAGTCCTCAAAGCATAGTTTTTAAAAAATGGCAGAAGTTGATAGTTTGGGTAAGTGACTACATTAAGCACAGCATCAGTAACGGTGAGGGAATGAAATTGGTGTGGTGTGGTGCTGTGCTGTACCATTTGTCTAACTTGAAAGGCACCTTTCAGATATAAATACTCTGGTCAAAACTGGCCTACAGAGTCAGGAAGATGATGCATATTACTGCAATATTTTTCTACATAAACCAACTAGCAATCTTGTTTACGGGGGATATAATTCTTTGACTTTTTCATACCGATCTTTTAAAGTCCTGATAGCATGCACTTTTCTAGAATATATCCTATTACACATACAAACTTTCTATTTAGAAAAGCTTACAAAGAAATGCTTATGACTTTCAATCATTTACTGTCATTTTTAGGGTTGGAAGAATTAATATCAAATAGAAGTACCTTCAACATATCCAATGAGATACACCAAGTTGGAAAAATAATGAATGAGGCAAGCTATTTAAACTATAATGTGACCCTGGAGGGCATAAGCTACTCTCTGGTAATAGTTAACACAATTATATTAGGTAGAAATGCATACATTTATAGTCTTTGAAATAGTAGTAAATCTTAGCTGTGAAAAAGGAAAGCTCAAGGATTATTATATTTATAGGTGATGAATCTTGCTAAAAAAAATGGACCTCCAAAGAATCACCTTATTGAATTGTAGAAATTAATTTGCTGTTTTGTATGCTATGGCCAAAGGAGTCTGACAAAGATACAGCCATTTTATTAGCGGTTAATGTAGGGAAGGAGATGGAGAGGAGAATAAGGTATTTGATATATAGTAGAGAATGTTCTTTGTAGTATAATGTCCAAAAAATCATTTGGAAGAAGGTAACTACAATTGTTTATATCTGCTTTTTCCTCTATGGATAAAGGTTAGCAAGCAATCCACACAGATTTGTTAAACAAACATATTTATCCACGTATTTATTTAAAACTCATGAAATATCTATATGTGTCATTCACTGTTCCAGGCACTACAGATATAGCATGAACAAAAGGAGGAAGTCTCTGTCCTCATGTAGGTGTCATTCTAGAACAAAGAGACAGATATTTTAAAAACAAGCAAAATAGAATCCATCAGCATAGCAATGAGTGCTGTAGAGAAAAATATTAAGCAAGAAAGGGGATACAGAGAGCAGTGCTGGGGAAGAGTAATATTTTTAGTCTTTAGTATAGTCCTCACAGATAAGGTAACATTCCTGCAGTGACACAAATAAATCAATGAGATGCCAAAAGCCACGTGGCTCCCTGGGCCATTCCATTGAACTATGAAGGAAACCAGTCTGTTACAGTCTCCAAAGAGACTTTCATTTTAACTTGATGTATGTGGCTCGACTTATAGTGATAATGACCCTGCCATGCTGGGGGGAGACAACTGAGGATTTGTGTTCTCTGTCAAGGAAGAATAACCTGGTATCACGATCACACGTGATATGTTACGCCAGCATCACTTGTCTCAAAGATTTTGCCTACAAAAATGAAGGATGTTTTGTCTTCTGAGGTGATTGCAGTAAACGTCATCAAAGCTTGTAATCTAAATCATCACCTTTCCTGAGTTTTTTTTTTTTTTTTGGAAGAAAAAGTACCAAGTACAGTTATTTGTTTATTTATTTATTTGAGATGGAGGCTCTCTCTGTTGCCAGACTGGAGTGCAGTGGTGCGATCTCGACTCACTACAACCTCCGCCTCCCGGGTTCAAGTGATTCTCCTGCCTCAGCCTCCCGAGTAGCTGGGATTACAGGCATGCACCACCCACATCCAGCTAATTTTTATATTGTTAGTAGAGACAGGGTTTCTCCACATTGGCCAGGATGGTCTTGATCTGTTGACCTCTTGATCTGCCTGCCTCGACTTCCCAAAGTGCTGGGATTATAGGCATGAGCCACCATGCCCAGCCATAGTGTTCTCTCTCTCTCTCTCTCTTTTTTTTTTTTTAAATAGAAGGTAGCTTGTTTTTGAGACTAGATACTGCTGCCTTTCTAAAATATGTTTTAAAAAGCGTCACTTTCTTCACAATCAGAACAGATAATTTAGTTATGAGAAGAAAATAGTGAGTTTATCATATAACTCAAAGTTTGACAGATATATTCACACAGCACAATGTATGTGATAAGCCAGGGAGAATTTGAGGGCTTTTCTTAAGAAACATTTGGTTTGTATAAAGAAAGTTGAGAAAAAAAATTACTAGCTTTATTCTCCTTGAATAAATATTTCTTTACTGAATATAAAGGAACAGTCATTGAAATTGAAGTGACAGCAATTTTATACAGTTAGGTGAGCTTTATCAGAGATTTTTTCCAGTGGAAATCTTGATGCGGCAAAGACATGAATGTCGTATCCAGTAATGTTCACTGCAAATTCTACTAATGATAGTGATTTTCGTAAAATGTGATTTCACTGATTGGTTCAAAAGGATTCAGAGTGGAATGTGTGAATTTCTAATGTAGTTAATTAGTAGTTTGGACAATAGTGAACATAAAAATGTAGATCCTTGGGCAGGTTCTATATATAATAGAAGTTGCATGCATTTTGTGCATTAGACCACCACCAGGATCAACATAAATGTAAATGATAATATGAATATGACTATTTAATATATATGGTTATTTCTATAAGCTCCTTGAACTAAAGCTATTCCATGAAAATAACTTAGCTGGTAAACTTTGTAAAAATGTATAATTCTTGTGTAACATTAGGATGACTACAAAATTAATATTAATTGTAATTACATTTTTCCTATTCTATATTTGTTAGCAAAATTGAATTTCAGTGGCTCACTTATTCAACAATTTTGTGTTTTGAGGATATTGGTTGAAGAAAGATGAATAGATGTTGCAATATACTTAATTTAGGTCCTGTAGAAACATTCTCTGAGATTGAGAGCTGTATATGGGAATTTTACTGGGAGGTGCTTTCAGGAGAGAGCTAAAACATGGAGAAACAGTAATTCCATAGTGGAAAAACCTGGCAGATACTAGTTTCAGCAAATGACCAAGGTCAATGTCACCACTGGTAAGTTCTGCAGATATCATGTACCCCTCAGAAGATCCAGCGAGAAGAGCACTTCCCCTCGGAGGTAATTTTGTTCCATTGATTAACCCCAGACTGATTATGAGGAAATATTAAACACAAATTGAGAAAAGTACTACAAAATACTCGGCCATAGCTCTTTAAAATTGTTGAGTTCATTAAAAACAAAGAAAACCTGAGAAATCATCACAGATTAGAGGAGACTAAAGAGACAGGATGACTAAATGCAATGTGATATCCTAGATTAGATCTTGGAAGAACAAAGTAACACCAGTGAGAAACACTGAAATCTAAATAAAGTCTTTAGGTCCATTTAACCATGCTATACATTGGTTAAGATAAAGACACATAAATGATGTTCAATGGGTATGAAGTTTCATCTCTAGAATAAATTCTAGAGATCTGCTGTACAACATAGTACCTGTCATGAACAAGGTGATATGGTACATTTCAAAATTTGTGAGGTGGATAGATCGTCTGCTACATATTCTTATCAACCTCCCTCCTCCCCATCCACCCGAAAATAAACAACACAAACAACACAAGGGAACTTTGGGAGGTGTTGGATATATCTGTTTCCTTGATTGAGAGGATGGTATCATGGGTGTGTGCATATGTTCAAAGTCATCAAACTGCACACATTAAACAGGTGCAGTTATCTGTACATCAATTATACCTTTAAAAAGCTGTTAAAAAACAGTTATATAAATGTCAATTGTATATAAATCCCCCCAAAGGTGAGAGAAATTGGGTTGGACCATGGAAAGCAAACAAATTCCAATTGAAGTTGAGGCTTCAGCTGATTCTATGGGCAGCTCTCGGGCTGAGTGACCCTTTGGAGTTATTACAAAAAGAGGGAGGGGGTCTGGGCCTTTATGTCCTTGCCTCAGTCAATCATTTGCCAAAGCTGACCCCTGGGATGCGCCATCATCTTGGACAACTCAACACATGACTCAACTATCAACATTCAGCAGCTGACATGCTCATCAGCTTAAGGAAGGAACTAGTCTTGAAAAGAGAACCTGGACAGGGGAAACACCCTCATCTGACAATACTCATTTCTTGGTCTTGAGTTGCTACCAAATAACCGTCATTAACATTTGACTTCTCTTTGCCTAGGTGTCTGTCTGTAAAAAAAAGGTCCTATCTGGAAAAAAACAGACTCTATCTTTCTCTTAAAACACCAAGCTGATTTACATATTCAAGAACTTTTTCTCTTCTCCAAGTCTCTATGGAGCAAAATGAAATGTCCAGAGAATTAAATGATAAATAGTATGATGAAACTGAATGGTAATATCAATAAAAATGTGTGTATATGTGTATGTGTGTGTACACATATGCATAAAATAAGTCAGATTCCAAGGTTAAATAGATGTTCTGTAAACTCTACAGTTCCTTTGGGGATAGTGGAGAATGCTCATAGAGAAGTTTTAGGAAAGTTGCTAAGGGCATTTATCTCTAACTAGCATAAAGGAAGACAGTTGAATGCAGTGAAGAAAGCAGAATAAAGATATTATTTTTAAAATTTGCACTGGGATTATGGAAATATTTATATTCGAGTATCAACTTGTGATTCACATTATTTTTGAAAGTCCTATCAATGGAGTTTTAAAAATTCTTTTAGATATTTTGTTTTTTTAATAGTTGACAGTACTTTATCTTTTTCATACAAATACTAAACTTAAATGTGAATACATCAACTGTTTTAAAATAATTGCTCCTTTTGTAATACTGAGAATATTTTCAGTTATTAATTTTAATTAAAGAAAGGATTTTAGAATTGTGCAGCTTTGTGTTTACACTATGTGATGATATATCAAAACATTAGGAAACAGCATCCCTAGGTTTCTTTGGTGGAAATTAATATTCTTGTCTCCACAGACATATTCCACCAATTCTAAAAGTTCCTTAATCATTTTACAAACCAACTAGTAGATTGGAAGGGAACAATAGCCTTTCGAACATAGGATTATAAATAGATGGCTGCATTTCTCAGACTTGAATCACTGCCAAACAATCTTTCATCTACATTTGGTGTTCCTATCAGCAAAACATAGATTCTATCTTTCTCCTAAAGAATCAAGCTAAGGTAGTTGAGAGATTTGAGAATTTCCTTTAGCTCCTAGGATAAAACATTTTAGAAATAACTTGTCATCGACTTCTACATCAGTGATTATTAAACTAGGGCTCATGGATCTGAGTGCCTTAGTAGCGTGTCAGGGTAACGTCTGAACCCCCTGAATAATGCATTTTGTGTGAATGGAAACAGTTGCCTGGGGGTAGGAATCAATAGTTTTTACTAAATTCTTAACGTGATTTCTGCCCCTCAAATTTTAAGGCCACTGTCCTCTACACAGTATTTTTTTCAGATATTCCAAACCAGATGCTCCTTGTCTGAAATGCTGTCTTTGGCAAGGAATCTGCAGAAGAATCAAAGGTCACACATAAGACAAATTTTACTCCTTGAGTTTGATGGAATACACTTCTTCTTAGCCAAGTCTTCTTCTCCCTGGAGTCTTGTTACCCTCCGAGGAAGAACCTTCAAATGGAAACAAAAGTCTTTTTTTCTGAGGTCATCTTTTGTTCTTCACTTACGGTTCTGCCCTTGTACGAATGTAAAGACATTTTGATTCTATGTCTCTGCTGTTTGCACCCTACTCTTAATTATTTCACGACTTAAATAAAGGTCCGTGTTCACACCATAGCAGTCCTTTCTTTCTTTCCCAGTTCACATCTGGGCAGCATTTGAGTTTAGAGCAGCATTCATTTTCAAGAGGGCCCCAAACGTATCTACTTACGGCGATTATCAAAGCATCATTTGGGACTCACCTCTCCCACACCTCTGAACACTGCCCTGAATTTTTACTAGACTATGACGAGTCCCTAATCTTATCAGTGACCCCTGTCTACACCCAGGTGGCCTCTTTTTAGATGGAACTTCCAGCCATAATTAGACACAGCTGTGTGGTGCCTGTGTCTGCCCTGTAAGATAAGCCTCACGGGAAGGGCAGTGTCTCCACACCACTGTCATCCCTAAAGGGTGAAGTGCATGTCTACCCCAGCAGCCTTTAGGAACACAAAGGGTAAAGAAACTCCTGATATGAAGGAAAGGTTTGCTATGATATTTGTTTTTCTCTCCTAATTTATCGCTCAGCCTTGGGCCAGACAGCAGTTTAAAGAATGCAGGTTGGTGGAGAACTTTATGAAGGCTAAGAGCACGCATTACAATCACAAAATTTTCAAGGCTCACAAAGCTTGCATAATTATACTGGCTGCTGAGGCCTTCCGGCACTTTTCAGCTATAATGGCAATCTGGCTAATTTCCCACTGGCTTAATCTATAACTTCAAAGACTCCTAAAGCAGTTACAATTATTCTGTTTGCTTTTCAGGTGACCTACACCATTGGTATTGAGCGGCCAAGTTCTCAGGTTGATTAATTAGAAGAGTTCAGTTTTAATTTAGGAATTTTTTTCTAAATATTTTTCTTTCTAAAAATAATCTCTAGTTGATACAGTAGCAAAACACTTCTCAAGAGTCACTTTTGCAAGGTAGAGGACAGTTGAAGACCAACTGTTGTTTAATTTTATTTTAACTGCAACTTCTTCTTGAGATGCCAAATAATATATGTTCAGAATATAAAGCTTGGAAAATACACAAAGAACATAAAGAAGAAATATGAAGTCATCAACTACTCCACTGCTCAGCCATAACCACTATTAATATTTTCTTGTATTCAATAATTAATTCAGTAGATGCCAAGTAGGCGACCAGGCACTGTGACAGACTAGGTGTTGAGGATCACTTAGTGATTTTTTTTTAAGTACATTTTTGGCCAGGCACAGTGGCTCATTCCTGTAATCACAGCACTTTGGGAAGCTGGGTTGGGTGGATCACCTGAGGTCAGGAGTTCAAGACCAGCCTTGCCAACATGGATAAACTCTGTCTCTACTAAAAATACAAAAATTAGCCAGGCGTGGTGGTGCGTGCCTGTAATCCCAGCTACTCGGGAGGCTGAGGCAAGACAATTGCTTGAAGCCGGGAGGCAGAGGTTGCAGTGAGCCGAGATCGTGCCATTGCACCCCAGCCTGGGTAGCACAGTGAGACTAAGTTTAAAAAAAAAAAAAAAAACCACTATATTTTTACATATACATAAATATATTACATATCCATTTTCTTCATATTCTTTTCCTCTTTTAAAAAGTCAAGTTAGAATCGTGGGTGTCTTTTATATCCTGCCATTGTTTTTTGTTCGTTTGTTTGTTTGTTTTTCTCTACTTTATTCCGTGACGTTCCCCATGCAGTTGCACATTCTTTAAAAGCATTATTTGAATGACTGTGTAATATCTCATCCTATGGGTTATTATAATTTAGAAAATTCCTCATTCTTGGGCCTTTACTTTATACATGAAATGAAATGAAATGAAATGAAATGAAATGAAATGAAATGAACCCTGGTCATCTTTCTCCTCCTGTATTTTAACCCTTTCCTCACTTTGAAACTTCTCATGTTTACCTCCTCTGAAATTTTGATTCTCAACTTCTTTTCCACGTTTTCTGCCTATGCTTTCCTTTTTCAAAAAAAATAAAAAAAAAATTTTTTTGACTCCTCTTAAGGCATTAGGGGGAAAAAGTAGAAAAATACTGGAGAGCTTTCCTTCGAATGCGAAGTGGAAGGTGATAATTTGATTTTGCTTAATATAACGCCTATAAACTATAATAGATTTTTCAAAATAAAGTATGTCGTGTTCAGTACATCATAGCTATTTATTAAATGGTTAATATTGCCAATAAAGATAAATTATACCAAGTCCCTAACATAAAACACAAATATGAATTAATGTGTGAGTTTAGTAGTACATATCCATACTGACATAAATAAATGATTGAGTAAATGAAGGGTTAATAAATAAGGGAAAAGGAACAAATCTTTTTTACAAAAGAACTGCAAATAATACATGTGAAATGGAAGTGAAAAATAGAGTATCATCATTAAACCAGCATGTAATAATTCTTCCAGGCAATTGATGTATGATAAAAATCAGTGGGCAAAGGTTAAAGAGTAACAGGATATTTACCTAGCCTCAATGCATTTTATCCAAAATATTTATTACTTACTCTGGTGGTTTTAACATTTGACTATGGATTCTTTCACACTCCTCCTTCCAGAAGGAGAAACTTAACTCCTCTGCCCTTGAGTATAGACTAGATTTAAAAACTGAAATCTAAGGAATAGATTATGGAAAGAGAAACTTAGTGACTGTTTAGGATACCATCAGACAGCACATTATCCAAGTGATCAAGGTTAACCTCAATAATAAGTCATATTGTTGTCACCTTCCGGCTGATACGTGATGAGAGAGGCAACTTACTCTCAGCGAAATAGTGTCCCTCAAAACGTATAATCCTTGTCCAATCATGAAAACACATCAGACAAACCAAAATTAAGAGACAGTGTATAAAATAAAGGACTAAGGCTCTTCAAAAGTGTCAAGGTCATGAAAGAGCAAACAAACAAACAAACAAAAAAGAGCACGAAATTCTCAGTTTGGTGGAGATTGAGGAAACACATTGTGACAAAGTGTTATGCTAGATTGCATCATGGACAAGAAAAAAGACATTAGTGCAAAATCTGATGAATTCTGAAATAAACCTGTAGTTTAGTTAATAAACATTCTATCATTGCTGATTTCTTAGGTTTCATGAATGTGTCATGATTATGTAAAATGATAGTATTAGCTGTAGCTGGGTGAAGACAGAAACGAACTCTGTATTACTGTTGTGATTCTTCTTGTCAATCTAAAATTATTTCAAAATATAAATGTTTTCAATAGTATTCTCATTGTTTATTAAAATTTGTTCATAAAGCTGTCAAGTATGTTTAAATACTGTAGAGAGTTTGTTAACAATTCAATGAGGTTGAGCATATGTAAGAGATTATAATTATCAACATATTGTCCTGCCATCTGATTGAACTAAGCTGGAGCATCGTGCCTCCTAATCTGCTCCGTTATGATTTAGGGATTGTCTTCTGCTTTTCTTACTTTTGGTTTGTTTTTGTAGGTTAGGGAAATACAACCATTGAGTCCTCTCAAGTAATTCGTTCTAATAAGCTCTTTGATCCTGTCATATTAAAGCCTACAAGCAAAGTTGATGCTTAGTGCTATGTCCCAGAGGACTTACTTCAAACGACTCAGAACAACAAAGGAACAGATTATTTTACTTTTTTCCCTTTTTGGTATAGTCAGGCTGTTAGTACTATGTCTTGCAAGTTTCAGCAAGTAGATTTTTGAGAGTGGAACTCCAAAAGTCAGAGTATAAGAAATGAGAATTACTCATTGCTACTGTTCAATAACTTGATACAGTTTCTTATAAAAATGAGTTATTTATATATTTCCTAATTTTGCAACATGTTAACAGTAAAGAGACGTAAATAGAAGGTGTTACGTAAAACTAATTAGCATTTTTGAGATTATATCGAGCATCAAAATTGACTTTCTCATTCTCAGATCCTTCTCTGTGAAATGGATAAGTAATTTTGAGTGTGGCTTACTTAATCTTTAATTACAATGAGAAATAAGAAGAGGACATTTTCAATCTTAAATTGGGAAGAATCGCAGAAATCTCTAACATCTTTCTACTAGTTTTGATATTTGACCAAAAGGAAAAATTTATTTGCTTTTAACTATAAGGAAGTATCACTGAAAAGTGTTCAGAACCTTGTCAAGACTTCTTTTAGCCATTTGTTTATTTTATTTATAAGCATTATTTTTATGAAATGTTAATTTTATTTATATATGTGTGTGTGTGTGTGTGTGTGTGTGTGTGTATATATATATATATATTTTTTTTTTTTTTTTTTTGAGACAGAGTTTCGCTCTTGTTGCCCAGGCTGGAGTGCAGTGGCGCGATCTCAGTTCACTGCAACTTCTGCCTTATGGGTTCAAGCGATTCTCCTGCCTCAGACTCCCGAGTAGCTGGGATTACAGGTGCCTGCCACCACGCCCTGCCAATTTTTTGTATTTTTAGTAGAGACGGGGTTTCACCATGTTGGCCAGGATGGTCTCAATCTCTTGACCTTGTGATCCGCCCGCCTCGGCCTCCCAAAGTGCTGGAATTACAGGCATGAGCCACTGTGCCCGGACAAAATGTTAATTTTAAAACAGAACAAATGTTATCATTTTGGTTTTGCCACGTACTATATATAAGTTCCTGGAGGAATTTACATAACCACCTCATGCCTCAATTTTCTTGCTCCTGAAATATAAACTATGCAATTTTCAGTCACAGAGGATTATTGGAATAAAACATGTAAATGATAAGTAGCTGCTTAATAAATATCAGTATGCATACTCCCTAAGGACTAATTATTTTCTATATATTCCTTTCAAGTTAAAATGTGGAAAACAATAATTTGTAATTCTATAAAAATAACATTTAATACAAATAATATATTAGAGAAAAAACGTATTGTTTTAAATATCTAGTGTTATCAACAAATGTATGTACATACTCTAGTGTGAGATTTGCTTCAGACTCCCAGGCTGAAAGTTTACATGGCTACATTTCAACTTTATATTTAACAACAGAGAAATTCCTCTCCATGTCTGGGCAGTTACCCTCATTTTAAGCCTTCTCAAGGTATGCTTGGATGTTGAAGATTGAAGACCCTATATGGGCAAGACCACCAGCTCTGAAGCCAGCCAAAAATGAAACCACATTGTTGCTTCACCTCTCCTTTGAGAAAGTTACTAAGCCTTTGGTAGAGTAGTTCTTGTTCGCAAAACAAGCCCTTAGGGTACTGCTGTGATGTGTAATGAAATTAAATTATGTGAAATAACTAGTGTAAACTATGTATCATTGTAAACACTTAACAACTGTTAGTTCTCCTGCACTCATTCATTTATGAAACAAATGTTCACTTAAAGTGTTTTAGTATCCATATAACCCATTAGATGAATTTCTGGGACAACTCCCACATATAATAGAATAAGTCTCTGTGTCCTTGGGCCATGCTGAGGTAGGCTTATTAAAATAGGTGTTTATTAAATATTTTAGAAAATCAAGGCAGGGAAGACGTACAATAATAAAGGAATTAAATAGTGTCAATATATGAAATCAAAGCAGAAATAATTTATACTAGTTCATTCTCACATTGCTATAAAGAACTACCTGGGGCTTGGTAATTTATGGAGAAAAGAGTTTTAACTGACTAACAGTTCTGCAGGTTGTAAAGGAGGCATGGCTGGAGAAGACTCAGGAAACTTACAATCATGGAGGAAGGCAAAGAAAGGCACAATCTTCACATGGCGAGCTAGAGCAGGAGGAAGAGAGAGGGCAAAGGGGGAAGCACACACACTTTCGAACAACCAGATCTCCTGCTAACCCTATCACAAGAACCACCAGGAGGAAGTTTGCCCCTGTGATTCAATGACCTCCGACCAGGTCCCTCCTTCAAAGCCAGAAATTATAATTTGACGTGAGATTTGGGTAGAGACTCAGAGGCAACCATATCAGTATTGCTTAGTAAGCAAGGAAGAACTATAGTTGTAAGGCATACTATCTCTGAACAAAGAAAATGATGATTTTATACAGTGTTTGGGGAAGTACAGAGTTCAAGGATCTGCAGGCTTTTAGAAGCAGTAGTGTTGAGAGACTGGTTGACCTTTCAGACCCTCACAAGCATGGCCACTGGAGCCAGGGGGTTGCTGATTTGCTGTCTGATTAAGGAAGACAAGTTGTTACTGAAAGGCTGAGAAGGTTTAAAAGCAGTTCTGATGAAGACTTGGATTCACGACCAAAGAAAAGGTAATCTATCTTACTTCTTTCTTGAACTTGGAGGATAGAAATTGCTTATTCTTAATAAGAGAGTTCTTCAAGATTTGCAAATACTTTAAATTCATCTGTCAACTGAACATCTCCTGCTACTTGTCCATATGTACATCATGCCTTTTAGCCACATCGACTGAGACTTTTCCTAAAATCATGCCCTTATGTGTATGCACATTCCAGGTACCCATTCGTTATCATCCTTCCTCCATGTGATAAATTGCCAATCATTGTTTACAACTCAGTTCAAATGTCATGACATTTGTGAAGCTTCCCCCAGCCACACATACTTGCTAATTGAAGTATTCTCTGATCATTCCTCCACCCACTTCCCAGCCTAGACAGTGATTAAACCTTCTTTCCTTGAGTTCACATACAACCTTGAAACAACTCTAGTCAATCATTTCTCACTGCATATTGTAGTTATGTTATTATGTATGTATTTGTCTTCCTCTCTGCATGCTAATTACCTCGAAGGCAGGCTCTGTTTTGCACATTAAAAAAAATCTATTGCCTTGTTTCCTGTCTGTAGGTAGGTACTCAGTAAATGTCTACATGGATAATAAATGTATCATTTCACTTCTGGGCAGTAATTCAGTGATTTATTTTCATCTTTATTTCATTTCTATTTAGTGAGAGAAGGATGAGATTAAATGATTTTCTCAAGTTTACACTTTTAGAAGTGGCAAAGCTCGCAAATCCAAATTGCAAGTGTCATTATCTTTCTTTTGTTTCCCCAATATAAAGTGAAATCATGGAATAATATAGAGCAGCTTCTCTCGATAGAAGACTCAAGACAACCACTAAGAATCTTTCCCACAAGCAGTGAGGAAAATGCAGCAGTACAAGCAGTATATTCTGTCAGTGTCAATGGCCATAAGAAAGCCTTAACACCATGGTCAGAAGGAGATATTTTCAGACAGAGGGAGGTTTCCAACATGCATAAACTATAGCAAGTTGCATAGTTGACAACATTTCTCCTCCATGAGACTACTACCCTCCTAGGGTAAGGTAAACTGAGAGGCTTCAACAACAGACCTTTGTTATTATTATGAATGTATTATTAATAAAGTTCCACAACCCTGGTGACTGCCAGAAATCTGAAATTAAGGTATTGAGGAGTTTGAGTCCCTTTGAGGGCTGTGAGGGTGAATCTGTTCCACGCCTTTTACTTAGCTTTTGGTCGTTTCTGGCTTCTTTGGGATTCCTTGACTATGGCAGCCTAACTACAGTCTTCACATGGTATTCTTCCTGTGTGTCCAAATGTCCCCCTTGTATGAAGTCACCAGTCACATTTGGTTTGGAGTCCAGATGACTCCAGTAGGGACTCATCCTAACTTAACCAGTTCCATCTATTATAATACAACAATTCTATTTGCAAATAAAGTGACATTCTGCAGTACTGGAGATTAGAACGTCAATGTATGAATTTGAGGAAGACCTAATTCAACTCAACAGAAGCCAGAGCTCTTCAAGGAAGACCAGACGGTCTCCAAAAGAGAGATTTTGCAAAGAAGCAGAAGAATATAGTGTATGTTAGAAGGTAGGCAATGAGAGTGGAGGGATTTGTGTCAATCACCTTTGCTATAAATGTAGTCTCTTGGTGTGAGAGGAAACTAGACTGGGGTGGAAACCAGGAGACCTCAAATAATTTCTGTAACTGCTTTGAGTCTCTATGCAAGCACCTGAGGCATTCATCAGGGTTGTGGAAACTACATTAATAACACATTAATTATAATAACAAACATTACATACAGCTTGCCAAACATCGTTTTAAACACATTGTTTATTTCAATGTTTAGAATTCTTAATACAACTTTATGAAGTAGCTGTTGTGTTTGATCTGTATTGCAAGTGATTAAAGTGGCTCATCAACAGATTAAATAGTTTGCCCTGGATCACACAGTTTGTAAAACCCAGATCATAATTTGAATTCAGGCAACTGGGATTCAGTATATGTGCCATATTGCCTAATACTTAGACATACATCATTTACTTCCTTTTCCTTTCTTCCCTTTTCTTCCTGTCTCTTCCTTTGATTTTAATTATTTTCCTTTCTCTTCTCTTTCCTCCCTTTTCCCTCCCTCTCTCCCTTCCTTCCTTCCTTTCTTCCTCCCTCCCTTCCCTTCCTGCCTTCCTCCCTCCCTCCCTCCCTCCCTTTCTTCCTTCCTTCCTTCCTTCCTTCCCTCCTTCCTTCCTTCCTTCCTTCCTTCCTCCCTCCCTCCCTCCCTCCCTCCCTCCCTCCTTCCCTTCCTTCCTTCCTTCCTTCCTTTCCTGTCTTCCTTCTTTCCTTTCCTGTCTTCCTGCCTTTTTCTGCCTGCCTGCCTGTTGGCCTTACTATAAATTTGCAAGGAGTGAAACCAAAAATTAAAAATAAATATTGAGCTTTGTTTCCTTTATATTTCCTTTATCACCAAAAAACTTATTTTTTTTTCTTGCTCATGCACATTCAAGTTAACTATTCAATAAATGTAAAGTGGATTATTGGTGTATTTCCAAGAATGGAGGTAGGGTATGTTTGATTTCATATACTGGCCTGTTCTGACTCTATCAAGTTCTTTGACCTGTCAAACTCTACCCTTAACCCCTAGGGGTAAGTGGGAAACCAAATTTATACTTTCTACTTCAATATCCAAATCCATGGTCCTTCCTGCCACATGACTGTCAGAGCAAAAGCATCAGGAAATTCTAAATCTAGTTTGTCTCCACAGCTTATATGCAGCTGTCATTATAAATAAAGTCTAGTGTCACTCTCATCGAACTTGAAATTTAACACGTGCTTTTGCCAGTCAATGAGGGATTTCCTCTAACACACTTACTACGTAAATCTACTGTTCTCCAGTGGTTTTACTTTGGTATTATACTACTATAAAAGCACATTTGGGGACAAAGTATTAACGATATAAAAGAGTAATAATGAGCCTTAAAAATAAGGCCGAAAATTCCACAGAAACAGGATCGTTTTTTATGACACTTGCCATTTTTATCTCCCAAACCAGAATTATTACTCAAAAATTAAACATCTAGATGAAAAATATCTGGAATGGAAAAATAAGATAAAGTTAACTGTTTGAGGCCTAAAATTTATTTCAAAGCCTTTGTTAATAAAGATGAAGATTTTTGTAAAGATAACATTTATGTAATATATTCCTTTTTACATTTTGTGATATGCTCTTTTTATAAGACTTCCCAATTAATTTGCAATTTAAAATGACATGCAGACATATTTTAGTAGCAGAAAGTTCCCCTATCTGGGATAAATAAGAAAGACATAAATAGATTTGTTTATTTCATATTTCATGCATCATAGTCATCAAATATGTGCATGAAAAACTTTTAATGTCTTCTCCCCCTTTAATTTTTACCGTATTCAGCCAATATTAAGTGCTAATTTGAACTACTTTATATATATAGATCTATCTATCTAGTGCATATATAAACATTATATATACCATATATATATGGCATCAATATTGCAGTGTTTAGCATATGAACCTCGCATCATCGTTCCAGGAGATGTTTAAGAAGTGTATCTATTTATCTTCAGTGTTTTCAGTCAAAATTTAATTTCATATCTAAAAAAATTAAGTTCTTTTATTGGAATCTAAAATCACAGGCACTAGCATCGAGCTAGAGTCTTCATAATCCATGAGTATTCAAGACTGCAAAAAACCATAGATTAGTCACATTCTTGATGGCAAGCCACAGGAACTGAATACTGATTTCTCAGACAACCAGGGAATGTATTAGAATATCAGGTAATCATTTAATTGATAGGACAATGGAAGGGTAAGCTTGGTAAAATGACAAAAGGCAAGATTTTGCACTAGAAGTTAGGTAGTAAGAACAATGGCCAAGGTCATGTTTTAAAAAGACTCTGGTCCTTCTTTTGCTCCTTGAGGATTCACTATCCTTAGAGAAAATGCGTGATTGCCTAAGCCCAAGTTAAAAAAAAAAAAAAGAATAAATTGACCTACAGAGTTTTTGTAGTGGGAATAGGTACTTCCCCACCTAAAATAGTCACAATAATAAATTATTCTTCAAGAAAGAACAAAATGAATTAAGAAAGTGTGAATAAGAAGGACAATTCAAAAGTGACTAATATCCAATATGATATAATGCATGTGTGTGTGTGTGTGTGATGGTCTTCTCTGCTAATAAAAATAATATCAGCCTGCTCATATAAAAAGTATAACTATATAAATGCTTTAAAATCCAATCTCTAAAGACTCAAAGGCATCAAAATGCCACATAAAGTGTGTGTTTAGACTCAGGAGATGAAAATTGGACTATACCACCTCTAACCTATTACACAGAGCATGTGATTTTGCTGCTTGATCTTTAGTTCCTTTTGTTGGAAAATGAGATTTCTATGAAACTGACAACATAAAATGTTGTGAGATGAGAATATTTTATATAAAAGTCATTTCCAAAATACAGAACACCACACATAAAGTTAGTTTCTCATTATTCAGATTCCTTTGGGTCTAACGAGGGAACCTGATTTTTCCTTTTTTTTTCTTTTAAGAATAGATCTTCTGTGCTTGCTCATTTCACACCAGAAAAACTCCCGAACAGGCCTCTGAAGACTATGAAACATTTTCCTTTGGCTAAGAGAGAAGTGTCAGTAGAACTGAAGAAGCAGTCATAAAATTATTTTTTTAAGTGGAAACAATTATCTTAACTAGTGAAGAAAGTCAGCTTCATGATTCTAACCCTAAGCAAAGGTATGGCTCAGTCATTTTTATTTACGTCTTTAAAAAGCCTCCTCATTTTGTCCTTTTTGTGACTTTTTTTCAATTAGCTTGGATAGATTTTATACCGCCCTGCAAGGAATTTTATAAATTGTGTATTATTTTTCTTTTTCAAATAAAAGGGTTTATAAGCCCCAGATTTCTCCCACTCCATGTGGCCATTATTAGTCTTCCCCGGGGGCTTTTTTACCCTCTGCCCTCCAACGTGAGGCTTAACGGGGATGGTTCTTGCAGTCATAATTGAAAATTAACGATGAGAAGCAGTCCCAAACCACACCATTCCCTTTCTCCCTCCTCAGTCCAAAAAGTGTACAATGCAGATTTTATTTCAGGGACTGGAGAGGTGATTAATCGTCATGGGGTCTTGACACTGGCTTCAGATAAGTGGCGCAGTCTGGCAGTAACACAAATATGTGGACACCATTCCCATTAATCTCTGAACACCACATGGAAAGGCAAAAGTCTTTGTGAGGCCTCCATAAAGGGAGTTATTATTACGAGGCCAAATTTTCTAAAAAGAAAGACTAATTTGTAGCCTCTGAGAACCTATCCAAGAGCAGAGGAATTCCTACACTCTACTTATTATAAGGGGACTTTTTCTCCAAATAAGAAGATGTAAATGGAGTGTGAGGGTGAAAATCAGAAAACAGAAGTATGAGGGAACTGACAATGAAATGCACAGAATCATTACTACCGGTCTGTGAGAACTATGAGGCTGGCCAGGAACGTGTTTTTGGATTGCTACAGCTGAAGCACACAAATGGCCCCTAATGTATGCTGAGTGAATAGAGAAATGGAACATTGGCATTTTGTTAGGATGCAATACTCACTTTTAGTCGTTTATAACTGCAAATAAGATAAATGAAATAATATTAATGTTATCATTGATATTCTGATCTTTATACTCTTGTTACACAATTTCTGCTATCTATAATGTTATGATGATGATAATAATGTTAAACAATGCCCTGTTCATCCACCTGGAAACTCCAAATGCATTGTCTTTCAGGTTGACTCATAATTCCCTTTCTAAATGAAGTCTCTTACCTCTTATTTATTGTTGTTACTGCATGGAGTTGTTCTTCATTTATTTACAGATGTTGCAATTATATTTTTAGATACTTTGATTACCCTAAGAGTTTCTTGAGACACAAATCATGAAAAGTTTTTTTTTGTTGTTTGTTTGTTTGTTTTTACCATCAGTGGTGTCGCATCTATCAGGTGCTCAATAAATGTTTGTTGAATGTTTCCTTGTTCCTCTGACTTAGTTCTCTGTCTGTAGGAGAAAGTGTCTCCAAATTGTTAAATATATAGTCTTTGTGATCTTTTCTGGATAAGACATTTCTATTCCTTCGTGAGAGGTAGATGCTTGTCTCGGGGACTATATAAATGTTGTCATTCCCTTTTATCCTTGTGTAAACATGACACCCTCTCTCACAGTAGCGCATGTCGGCTTTGTTGAGTTTGAGATGGCATAAAATTATTCTTGTTTAACTCTGATTGCTCAAAGAGGATAACTAGACACAGTCTCATCATTTCATAGGCAAGCAGTATTTAATCTGTTTTTTAAAATATCTTTATTTCTAAATACTATTCATATTTATTTATATTATGAAAAGACATTATTTTACTAACTATTCAGTAATCTAAACCTTCTATGTTCCTTAAATAAACTTTGAAAATTAACAGCAAGTGGTATTATTCTATTTTATAAACTTTGTTCTTTGAAATATTTCAAATGAAATATATTCTAATGAATATAGAAGAGTCATAAAACATATATTTTAAATATATTAATAAAATAAAAGTCTCCTAAGCATCAACCAAGGTAAGCATATGAGTTATGTTCTTGGTTCTGAACCCTTCTTTCCCAGTAAGAGTAATCATTGCCTTGACTTTTGTGATAATCATTACTTTGATTTATTTTATAATGTTATCACCTCTACATATATCCATATACTATGTATTATTTTTAATAGCTAGGTTTGGGGCCTCATATAAATACAGACAGTTGTGTGCATTCTCATGTTACTTATTTCTTTTCCTCATCAATATAAATTCAATCTATGTTGGCAGCTGTAGCTTAATTCAGCCATTTTAATTGTTATTTATAATTGTATTACCAGACTATGTTTTATTTATCTATTTTATTTTATTTCACATTTAAGTTATTTATTTTGGGCTATTTCAAGCAATGGTCTTCTAAAAATCCTTTTAAATGTCTGCTGACATATATACAGTTGCTTTTTTTTTCTTAAAGGCATATATGGAGGGATGAAAAGCATATATTTAGCTTTCTTAGGTCAAGTTAAAAATGTTTTTCCAAAGTAGTTTTTCTAATTAACTTCCTTCCAGCAGTCTATGAGTGTTTCCATTATTTAAGCTCTTCACCAACACTTTAAACTACCACAATTTATGTTTTTGCATATTAATAGCCATATAATAATATAATAAAGGTCTTAAACTGTAGTTTCATGATTATTGAGTTTTATTATATTTATGTTTATTTTTGCTATTTAGTTTTTCATTTTAGTGAAGCATCTTTTAAAATATTTTGCTTATGTTTCTCTGATAAATCAAGTTGTATTTTAAATTCAACTTTTAGTTCTTGATCTTATGCATAAATATCATTAATTTTTGTGTATTGACTTTGTATAATACCTCCTTGTTATAGTAACTTACAAATTCTAAAAGTTTTCAGTTTTTGTTAGATTCCCTATAATAGAGCTAAGATATTCTACATTTGCAGACAGCAGGGTGGCAGTGTCTTTATCGTTTTACTTTCCAATCATGTGTCTTATATGTTTTATATAGCCTTATTGAAATGGCTAGGTCCTCCAGGACAATGTTGAATATCACCAATAAGTATTACCTTCGTCATAAAATGTATTAGATGTCCTTTATCAGTTTTAGGAAGTTCCATTTTATTTCTAATTTGATGAGAGTTTTTTATGAAGAATAGGTTTTGAATTTTTCCAAGTGATTTTTTGTAAGTATTAGCATGACTGTATTTCTCTTTTTTCTTAAAATTACAATTACATTATTGATTTTAGAGAAAAACAACATTGCACACCTTAGATATCGTCATAGTGCCATTTATTGCTTCTGAATTAATGGATTCAATTTGCTCATATTTCATGAAAGATTTTCTTCTTTATTTAGGAGGAATATGGTTTAGAAGTTGCTTTTGTTTTTCAAGACAATGTTGTGTTTGGATTTGGTGTCAGGACAGTGCTATCTGGGAAGTGTTTCTTCCTATTCTATTTCCTAGAAGACATTGTGTAGAATTGGTGTTATTTCTTCTTTAAATAACCAGTATATTCACCAATAAAACTTTCTGTCCTGGAGACTTCTCTATCAGGAGCCTTTAAACTACAAATTAAATTTATTTAATAGTCATAGAACTATTCAGGATATGCCATCTTGCACACATTTTGGTAGTTTATGTGTTGTGATGATTTTTTTTCTAATTTACATTGATGAATCTATGTAACCAGAGTTATTTTTGTATTTGCTTATTATCTTTTTAAAACCTACGGAGTCTGTAGTAAAATTCCTATTTTTATTGTTAATACTGGAGCTGGAAAGTGATTTCTCTCTCTCTGTTTTTGTTTTTTTTTTTTGAAAGTGTATTTTACAATTGGTATTATTTTTCTCAAAGGTCTGCAGGAATTTATTCACTACTGATGTCATCTGGGTCTTTATTTTGTTATTGTTTTTGTTTGTGGTGATGTTTTTGCTTTTCGAGTCAATATTGCTAATTGTTTCTCAAACATTTCATGTTTTACATGTTGTCTGATTTTAATATAATGTTTACAATATTATATTATCTTTTTAATGATTATATGATCAGGAGTGATGGTAATTTTTCATTTCAGATCTTGATATTTTTTGTGCATTCCTTTTTCCTGATGAGACTAACTTTATTGATCCGTTCAAAGAACCAGATTTTGTTTTTACTGATTCTGTTGTTTTGCTGTTTTTCAGTTCATTGACATTTAGCCCATATTTTTATTATTTACGTCTGTCTACATAATTGGTTTTAATTTCTCTCTTTTTTTTATACTAACTTCCTAATGTGGGAGCATAGATCATTAATTATACACATTTTTCTCATTAAATATGATCACTTAAAGGTATGTATACAGTTTCTTTTTACTTTCTCTTTTTTTTTTTTTTTTTTTTTTTTATTTTTTAACAAAGTATCTCTCTCTGTTGGCCAGGCTGGAGTGCAGTGGCACCATCTCAGCTCACTGCAATTTCCACCTCCTGGGTTCAAGTAATTCTGCTTCAGCCTCCTGAGTAGTAGCTGGGATTATAGGCACACGCCACCATGCCCAGCTAATTTGTGTATTTTTTGTAGAAAGGGGCTTGCACCATGTTAGCCAGGCTAGTCTCGCACTCCTGACCTCAGGTGATCCACCCTCCACCCGCCCTGGCTTCCCAGAGTTACTGGGATTACAGGAGTCAGCCACCACGCCCAGCCTGTCTACATTTTCATCTGTGCTTTGCTCCGTGCTTTGTTTCCCATAAAGTTTGATAAGTTTTATTTTCATTATTATTTATTTTAAAGCAGTTTCTAATTGCTAATGTTTCACTCGTGAGTCTTTAAGCATGTGTTGCTATATTTTGAAATAATTTTAACTTTTCTCGTTATAACTTTAACAATTTTATCTTTTTCTGTCCTTTTTTATTTGTGTTACTAAGTTAGCCGTCATTTTGTGTGTGTGGTTTTCCTCAATGTAAATCTACCTTTTTCTCTGACCATTTTTAATATATATTTTTTTACTTTCTGTTTTTAACAGCTTGACTAGTGCCATGGCTTAATGTCCTCTCCAAAACTCATGTTGAAATTTAATTGCTAATATAATGGTATTGGGAGGTAGAACCTCTAAGAGGTGATTAAGCAATGAAGGGTCCATCTTCACAAGTGGTTTAATACCATTGTCTCGAAAATGGCTTAGTTATCCTGGGAGTGGGCTTCTGATGAAAAGACAAGTTTGACCCTGTTCTCTCTGCCTCAGGTGCCAGCTTGCCCTTCCACTATATTATGACTCGGTAAGAAGCCTCTTGCCAGATGTTGGTGCCATAATCTTGGACTTCCCAGTCTACAGAACTGTGAGCCAGATAAATTTCTTTTTATTACAAATTATCCAGTCTATGGTATTTTGTTATAGCAGCAGAGAATGAATCAAGACAACAGTGATGTTCCTATATGTGGTTTTCTTATACTTACTTGGTTTATATTTTTCCTGCTTTACTTTGGCATTTTATTGAGTAATATATCTAAAAGATTTATGGAAGTATATGGAGACACTCCTTTCTCTTTGTTATAGCTGCATCATAATCAACTGTATGTGACATTAGACCTTAGCTAAAAGTTTCCTTATTGATAGACATATGGATAATTTTGAATCCTAGCCTATTAAATCTACTAATTTATTGAATAAACATTATATAGATTTTTGCATGTTTTCTAATTTATCCCTGGAAAAATTCCTACAGCTGATCGAAAGGTAAATGCACTTTTGTTTGATATGGCTGCATTTCTTCCTAGATAGATTTTGCTATTTTCTGTTCCTATCACCAGTGTATGAGAGTATCTATGTTTCCACAGCCACACCAACAAAAATGTCACCAAATTTTAATTTGTTTTACCTTGGAGATAAGAAATTCTATCTTATTGCCACTGCTCTTACAAATCAAGTGATTGAATATGTATGCATTTGTATCCATATATTTTTCCTATCTTAATAATGCAATGAAAACTGATACTGTCCTGTGTTTTGTTTTATTTATTAAGATTTTCTTGCTGTTTCTGGTCCTTTGACTCTCATATACATTTTGAATCTTTAACAATATTTACACATACACACACACAGAACTTGGATTCTAACTGAGATTCAGAAGATCAATTTGAGGAAAATTTACATATTTACAAAATTGACTTCAATTTTTAATCATGATGTGTATCTTTTCTTTTTGAGATTTTAATTTTCCTCTTCCTTGGAGTTTTTAGTTTAGAGATTTGCACATATTTTTAATGTATATTTATATTACCTTGAACCTAGGGACTTTGTAAACTTATTAACTCTAATATGTTGGGTGTATTATTTTACGTTTTCTGTGTATGCAAATGTGTCATATGCAAATAGTTGCTGTCTAGTTTGTTCCTTTCTGTTGATAACATTTTTTACTCTCGTCTGCTGCGCTAAATATAAATTGCTGTAAACTTTACTCTTGATTCATTTATAAATTACAAAAAAATTATATAATTATTTTATTATTGATTAAATTTATTTTATCAGTTAAAATATTGATATTAATACTAGTATCACATAAAAATAATAACTTTCATGATTTCTCTAATAGGAAAGAGCTTTTTATTTCTAGTTTGTTACTAAGATTCATTTCAGCATTTGTTGAATTTTATTTTCAACCTCTTTTTAGATTATCAACTTTGAATTTATTTACTTTACTTTTTCTATTAATTCTTAGCTTACACTATTATTTCAAATGTTAAACCAATCCTTAATTACATAAATAAGCCCAATTCAGCGTGATTATAATTTTTGTAATGTAACACCGCATTAAATTTGTTATTTGTAGAGCATATATTTTTCTGAGAAAGCTTGACCACTTTGTTTTCTTTTCTTAGTCACATTTTTGTACCAAATGTATGTTCGCCTAAAAAAAATGCGTTCAAACATATCCCATCTTTTAAAAATATCTTAAATATTTTTCTACCATAATTTTCATTCCTAATAATTTTAGAAAAACTCACAGTAAAATATTGTAGCTCTAGATATTTCTTTGTCAAAATATTTATATTTACAAATTTATTTTTGAAATAGATACAGGACATTTTATTTTTTTAGTTTTTTTGGTCAATTGCCACAGGTTTTCTTATGAATAGGTCTATTTCATCTGAATAAAATTTTATTATCAGAGAGATTCTCATAATATGCTCCCATAATTAATGGCTTTAAAGTCTACAGTGATGTTTCTTATTTTCACACCTATGTTGCCTTTTGAAATTTGAAGTTTTTGTCTTCTCTCTTTGATTCTTAATTATCTTTACTTGGAGTCCACATTTTCATTAGCCATTTTCAAAGATCTTTATTTGGTTTTTGTTTGTTTGTTTGTTTTATGGAATCTATTGTAATTTGTTTTTAATTACTTTATCTTCCCTTGTTTTTTCCTTCTGTTGGATTTGAGGTCTTTTTTTTAATGGTCTAGCTTCTTGAGTTAGAAGCTCAAATCAGTGGTTTATTTTCAGTTTTTCTTTTTTTTTCTTTTTTTTTTTTTTTTGAGACGGAGTCTCGCTCAGTCGCCCAGGCTGGAGTGCAGTGGCCGGATCTCAGCTCACTGCAAGCTCCGCCTCCCGGGTTCATGCCATTCTCCTGCCTCAGCCTCCCGAGTAGCTGGGACTACAGGCGCCCGCCATCTCGCCCGGCTAGTTTTTTTTTGTATTTTTTAGTAGAGACGGGGTTTCACCGTGTTAGCCAGGATGGTCTCGATCTCCTGACCTCGTGATCCGCCCGCCTCGGCCTCCCACAGTGCTGGGATTACAGGCTTGAGCCACCGCGCCCGGCCTTTTTTCTTATATATTTACTTAAGGCTCATTATTTTCCATTAAGCATGACATTAACGTCATCCCACAAATTTGATATATCATTTTAAAATTACAGTCAAAACACTTCCTAATTTCCATTGTGCTTATTTTCCTGTAAAAGTTGTTTTAAATTGCAGACTCATCTTTAAAATAGCAAATATTACATTATTTTTTATTTATTCTTTTTAAGTATTGTTTTCTGACTTAATTCCACTCTAATCATTGAATACATTTTAAATTATTTTAGCCCTTTACAACTTGTTTGGACTTGCTTTGTGTCCTAGCATACTGTCTATATTGATAAACAGTTGATACAAATTTCAAAAGAATGTGTAGTCTGTCATTATTTGGTCTAGTATATTATGTCGATCAGTTAATTGTTATTCAAATGATCAATATTCATAAGGATTTACTTCGTTTGCTTAGTCTATTAAGTATTTAAAGGGATTGCTAGTCTTCCATTCCACTGTGACTGTGAATTCTGTAGTTTTGTCTTTTAGCTTTATCAATTGTTCCTTTACATATTTGATGCTATGTAATTAGAGACACACACATTTAGAATTTTTGTATCTTTCTGGAAAAATGACCTTTACATTATTATGAGACAGATATCTTTCTTTGTAGTATTGGCTCTTGCCTTAAGTCTATTTTGTCTGACACTGATGTATGTGTACCAGTTCTTAAAGGTTACTGTTTGTGTGTTAATGCTTTTTTATTATCCTCTCATTTCTTATGAGAGGCACTGAAAAGGATGTCCTTTGTAGGTAATATTTTTTCTTTGATGATTTTTATTTTACTCTGACAGTTTTAATTTTAATTGTATTATTGGGTTTACTAATATATACTATAACGTTTACTATATTTGTCTTTATATATCTACCTTACAAAACTTATTTTAAATTTTCTACCTGTTTTACTTTAATTTTCTTTTATTATCACCTTTGTTTGTGCTCTTTTGCTGTTGAATATTTATGCTATCACAGCCTTGAACCTTGATTTCACACATTCTATTTTTTATGTGTAGAACTTGCTGGGATTTTATCTCAGTGCTCTGTGATCCTATTTCCTGTGATACTGTTACTCTACTCTTTAGTACTATTATATTCCCTGCATTCATTATCTTTTTTTTGTCATTTCTTCCCGATTTTCCATGTTTCTTCCCAAGATCGTTTTCCTTTACTGGAAGAACTCACTTCAGTATTACTTTTGTATGGACACATCTTTTCTCTCTAGGTCCTTTTTTTTCTCTTAATAATTGCTTTATAGAAATTTTATTTTGATGTTCCTATGCACACATCCATAGGTTTTATTTTTACTTATTCCACCTCTTCATATTGGCCCAATGTCACACATCAGTTTTGGAAGAGTCTCAGCCATTATCTCATCTAAATTTACTTGTACCTCATTCTCTTTCTGTTCTTCTGGGACACAAGGTAAACAAGACTTTTCAGATGTGTTTCTCATGCTCTATTCTGTTGTCTGAATTCTTTTATAATGTCCATGAATCCACTTGCCTGTTTTCTATACCCCTGTCATTCCCTTAACCAATTTTCTTTCCTATTGTGTCCTGTCTTCTGTTAAACCCACCTATTTAATTGTAAATTAGTATCATGATATTTTTAATTCTAGATCTCCTATATCATTTTTCAAGGATTCCCTTTCTCCAGTGAGTTATCTTTTTCTCTCTTTCCTCACACATATTAACCACAGTTAATTCAAAGTCAGTGCCTGAAATCCATAATTACTCAAATACCTCTGGATCCGTTTCTGTTGTTTGCTTTTCAACCCGATCATTGGTGTGTTTGCACGTGTATGTGTGTACAACTGACGCACAACACTAGATAGAAAAAATATAGTGTATCTGGATACTATTAATTCTCTATAAACTTTACCCATATCCTCTACCAGGCGTATAAAGTGGCACCATGTGACCTAAATTCAGTGACAGCCTTAGCTGACTGTAGCCCAGTGTGTGGTTTCCCAAGACTTCCTCTACTTCCACTTCTCATTCTCTTAGAGTGTAGCTCTCCTGAGTTCCCAGCTTAAAGCCTGGGTCTTATATTCTGATTATGTTATTTGCATGTTTGTTTCTCTTTGACACCATGACACAACCGTGTCTTTTCTTGATCATAATGGGAAGGCCTGTAGTGTTTTCCTTTTAAGTAAAGTGCTTGTTTATTGATTAAGATATATACTTTATCATGTTAATAATGTGTCCATTAAGTACTGTTTTATTGAGTGTAGTTTTATCATGATGTGTGCTGAATTTTGGCAAATGCCTTCTCTACATCTTTGTAGTAATCATATAATTTTTCTTTTATACTCTGTTTATATGGCCTTATTTGTGGCCGTATTTATGGCCTTTCTACCATTGAACCACACTTGCATTACTGAAATTAACTATAGTTGTTTATCTTGTATTGTTTTTTATGTGCTATTAGATTCTATTTGCTGGTGTTATATTTACAAATTTTGCATTAATATTTATAACTAAAATATATTTGTAATTTAGCAATTTTGTGCAATGTATAAAATGAATGTTACATTCATAGTATAAATCAAATTTAGAGGTTGTTCTTTTTCAATGCTCTGAAACAATTTATGAACCATTTAAATTACCTGATCTTTAAAAACTTGGTAAAGTTCCTAGATGATGTAAATTGGGATTGTTGCTTTTTGGAAAGGGACTCTTTAACTACTTTCTGTATTTCCTCTAAGATAATTATTCTGCTTATATTTTCTATATATTGAGTTTAGTTTTGGTAAGCTTTCAAAAAAATTATTTATTTAAGGTAGATTTTATTTTTTCTTTGGAGAGTGTGACAGAATTTATGAGTAAACCAGATTTAGCATTTATTCACTACTTCTCTTTTAGTGCATATCAGTTTTCTAACTCATTTATTTCTATCTTTATCAATATTTCCATCATCTTTATTTTTATTTATTTTATCATTTTTTTCTAGGTTTTAGAAACCGTTAATTTATTTAATTTTGTCTCATTTTTATTGATATAGTTATTTAATACTATACTATAATTTTTTACTCATAAAAATTTTTTACTCACTAAAACTAACTGTTTTAGACGTATACTACAAAATCTTTTGTAACCTATTTTTATCAACCTTATTTTCAACTCCACAGTCACTTTATATTTACCCTTTGAGTCAGTGTTAATTTTTTTTATTACATTGTTTCAATATGAAAAGGCATTTTCTTCTGATTTTTTTGAAATTAATTTCTAGATTTTTAAATTATAATCAGAGAATGCTATTTTTATTATTTCTATATTTTGGAATTTATTGAGGTTTTTCTTTTGAGAAATCACTTAAATTGTATTTTCTTGAAAAAATATTATTCAGCTATTCATTTAGATGAATGTTCCACATGCACATTAAGTAAAGGTACAATGGCAAAGACTGCAATGACTTTTGCATCAACCTAATCTATTGTCTGGTTTTGGCAATCATAGTATATCTTTAATTGCATGACAGACATTTCTCTAAAAGAAGACAGAAACTGAAGTAAGTAACATTTACCTCCAGAATGGGGCACATAGCTTTTAGTGCCATGGCCACAAAACAGAAGCCAAACGGATTTCATTTCTCATGGAGCTAGGTCTGACTGACTTCTGCTGCAGATTTGGTTGATTTCATTAAAATAAGTTGAGGGGTGAATCAGGACCTTCCTCGTAACTGGGACGAGAATCTGAAAGCTGGCTGGCAAAGGCACCTGTGCTTCATTAATGATATTGTGCTGCCTAGGATTGCTCTGGATCTTGCTGTTCTCTCCATGAAGAGTTCCAGTAGCTCTCCATGCCCGTCTTGTTTGCTCTTTCAATCTTGAAGTGTTGCCTCACCCCTGGACCTTCTGAGGATAACAGCCCGAGCTTCTGTGACAATCTGGATGTCTCCCAGCTCTTATTTGCTGAACTTTCAAAGTGGGAGGAAAAGAGGATCTCAGTCTTTGAGCCCTACTTTAAGCATCAACTCCTAAGGACATCTAACAGATTTCATGTAGATCTGCTGTGTTTGCAGACTGTGGATATTTTGAACTCACTGCATGCCCTGTATATCACTAGGTGCTCTTTCTCGACTGTCTTGTGGTCATTAATATTTCAGTAGAAGAGAGCCTCATTTCTCCCTCCCCTGTCTATGGAAGGTTCCTCCTTTTGCAATTGCAGCAGGGATGGAAGCAAAATTAATTTCCATTCTCTGGTGAAGGACTTCTCACTTTTTTGAAATTTAGTTCGCTAGGCATCTTCACGTGCACAGCTCTAAAATTTTCCAGTTTATTTTGGTTGTTATGGTGAGAATGTCTGTCTCTTTTTACTTCCTAGATCTAAACTGGGTTCCCCTTGTTTTGTTTTTGTTTTAATTTTTAACCATTCCATTTTATTTTTCCCACTCTTATATATTTCCTTAAGCTTTTATATGTGATCATGTTTTATTACTGTACTCTTTTCCAATTTTAGTGTTATTTCTTAAATAATTAAAAAAATGTAATCCATTCCTAAATTTTATTAACTACCTTTGTAAATCTTTTTTTATTCTAATCACATAATTTCTGAGCTTTTCTAATTTTGACTTATCCTATAAATTATTTTAATTTTTTCTTTTTCACTTGAAATATTAGAGTATCATCTTTGTTGTGGGTGTTTACATTGGGCATAACTTCGTAGTATGGAGAAGTATTATTATTCTGAATTATTTTTGCCTTTTAATGTTGCATAAGATTTAAATGCAAAAATTACTACACAGAGCTTAAGCGTTATCATTTTGTGCTGTCATGTATAAGTGGGATTAGTTTTCTTTCTTCTTAGACAGATAGAGAGGTCAGAGTAGATTATCTTACTTCATAGCTCTAGAGTTCTCTCATCTACTGATTTTGAGAAGTATTAAAAAAAAAAAAAACATTTCTTAGACATTTCAAAACCTTGTGTCTGTTTTCCTCTACTTTTCCATCTGGATTTTATCTTTTCTTTATTGTCTCTGTCCTACTAAAATGGAATTATACTCCCAGAAGTCTTTTTTTTTTTTTAACTCAATCTGTGGCTTTACCCTGAAATGAAATAACCATTATCTGGTTTCAAAATCTATAGGGCTCATATTATCTCACATTATAAACCTATACCATGGCCCTTCACAATTTCTTCTTTATTGTTGCTATTTTTGTTATTTATATTTAAATTGTACAACATGATATTTTGATAGACATAAGAAAATGATTACTGTAGTAAAGCAGTTAACATTTCCATCTTTCTACATATTTACCTCCCAATGTTTCGTACTAAGAGTACCTAAAATCTGTTCCCTTTCCTGTATACAATATGTTATTTCTTATATACAATATATTATTAACTCTTCTCTTTATGCTAGACATTATTTCTCTAGATGTATTCATCCTACACAACTGTAACTATGTACACTTTAACCTATTCATTACCTGACTTCTCACTATTGGTAACCACCATTCTATACCCTGTTTCTATATATTTAACTATTTTTTTTTAGATTTCACATTTGAGAGAGGTTGTATAGTATTTTTTTCTTTCTGTGTCTGGCTCATTTCACTTAACATAATGTCCTCTGGTTTCATCCATATTGTCACAAGTAGTAGAATTTCTCTTTTTAAGGCTGAATAATATCTCATTATATGTCTATGTATGTGTGTGTATATATGTAATCACCATAATTCGTTTGTCCATTCATCACACCATAGACACATAGATTGTTTCTATGTATTGACTATTAGAAATGATGCTGCAAGGGACTTGGGAGTACATATATCCCTTTAAGGTGCAGATTTTATTTTCTTTGAGTTATACCCAAAAGAGAGACTGCTTGATCTTGCAATAGTTTTATTATTAATTTTTTGAGAACCTCCATACTGTTTTTAATAATGGTTGCACCTATTTACATTTCCATCAGCTGTTTACAAGGACTTTCTTTTCTCCACATCCTCATCAACACTCTAATCACTTGTCTATGATAAGTCATCCTAATATGTGCGAGGTGGTACCTCATTGTGGATTTTATTTTCAAGCTATGCAAATTGATCAATGCGATACCCCACACTAGCAGAATGAAAGGTAGAAACCACATGTTCATTTTAATGCATACAGAAACAGTACTGGACAAATTAACATGCTTTTTTGATTAAAGACTCTCAACAATTTATGTATAGAAGGAAATTCCCTCAACATAATAAAAGCCACTTATGAAAGATCACAACTAACAGTATAATCAATGGGGAAAAAAACTGAAAGCTTTTCCACTAAGACCGGGTACTAGACAAGGATGTCTACTCTTGCCTATTCTAGTCAACATAGTTCCTAAGTACTAACAAGTGCAAGCAGACAATAACATAAAAGCACTTAAATCAGGAAAATGTAAAATTATTTCTATTTGCAGATGATATGATCCTATATGCAGAAAATCTTAAAGACTTTATACACACAATAAAACTGTGTTAGAACTAGTAAATAAATTCATTACAGCTGTAGAATATTAAATCAATGTACAAAAATAAGTTGACTTACTTTACAACAATAATTATCTATTTGGAAAAGAAATCAAGAAAACAATCTCATTTACAAGATCATTAAGAAGAATAAGTTATTTAGGAATAAAATTAACCAGGAAAGCTCTATACACTGGAAATTTTAAAATATTGATAAAATTGAAGAAGACACAAATAAATAGAAACATTTAGAATTCATGGATTAGAAGAATTTGTATCATTCAAATGTCCATATTACCCAAAGCAGATTCAATTCAATTTCTATGAAACTTCAAATGACATTCTTCACACAAATAGAAAAAAAAATCTAAAATATATATAGAAGCACAAAAGAACCCCGGTAGCCAAAGCAATCTTGAGAAAGAAAACAAAGTTGGAGGCATCACACTTCCTTATTTCAAATTACATTACAAAGCTGTAATAATCAAAACAGGATGGTGCTAGAATAAAAATAGAAACATAGACTAATGGAACAGAATATAGAGCCCAGAAATAATTTCAAATAAATGTAGTCAACTAATTTTAGACAAGGGCACCAAAAATAAACAGTGGAAAAACTATGGTCTCTTTAATAAGCTGTTTGGAAAAAGTGAATATCCACATGTAAAAAAAAATGGAACTGGACCATTGTCATATATAAAACACTAAAAAATCAACTGAAAACAAATTAAAGACCTAAATGTAAGACCTTATCTCATGAAGCTGTTAGAAGTAAACATAGGCAAATAGCTTCTGGACATTGACCTTGGCAAGAATTTTTTTAATATCACACCAAAAGATCAAGCAACACAAGCAAAAACTAAGAAGTGGAACTTCATCAAACTAAAACATTTCCACACAACAAAAGAAATTAATAAAATTAAAAGACAGCCTACAGATTGAGAGAAATCATTTATGAACCATATATCTGTGAAGTGGTTAAAATTAAAATAATCTGCCTGCTGCTATCACCACTGCCAGTACACCCAGACATCTTTTGGGGGCCTGGCAATTGACCCTTTCCGCGCGACCCTGCTGGCATACACTTGCATGCCTTTTGGGGACCTAAGGGTGGGCCAGTCCCAATCACTGCCACTGCTGGTGCAAACTGCCCAGGAGTCTAAGTTCATCCTGTCTGGAGCCACCAGTGTAAAATTCACCCGGTGAATTCACTTTCAGACTGAAAGTGAAGAGACTGAAAATATATTCCACACAAATGGAAACCGATAATGTAATTATGTCAGAAAAAAAATAGACTTTAAGTAAAAAAAAAAATAACAAAGACACAAAGAATGTCATCATATAATGATACAGGGGGCACCCACCACCAAGCCCGGCTAATTCTTTTGTATTTTTAGCAGAGATGGGGTTTCACCGTGTTAGCCAGGATGGTCTCCATCTCCTGACCCCATGATCCACCTGCCTCAGCCTCCCAAAGTGCTGGGATTACAGGCGTGACCACCGCACCCGGCCACGCCAGGCTAATTTTAAGCTTTTTGTAGAGGCCAGGTCAATTCAACAAAAGAATATAACAATGTGAATATATATGAAGCCAACATTAAGGCACCCACCTATATAAAGGAAATATTACTAGTGATAAAGACTGAGATAGACCCCTAAACTGTAAAGTTGAGGACCTCAACACCCACTTTCAGCATCATCTAGATAGAAAATCAGCAAAGAAACATAAAATATCCTGCAATGTAAACCAAATAGACCTAAAAGATATTTACAAAATATTTTATCTGACAGCTGCAGGATACACATTCTCTTGAGCACATGGAACATTTCTCCAGGCTAGACCACAAGTTAGGCCACAGAAACAAGTCTCAGCAAATTTTTTAAAAATCAGAATCACATGAAATATTTTTTAAAACACAATGGAATAAAACTGGAAACCTTAACAAGAGGGATATTGGAACTCTAAAAATATATGGAAATTAAACGACATACTTCTAAACAACCATGGTTCAACCAAGAAATTAAGAACAAGATGAAAAAATTATTTAAAGAGATGAAAATGGAACCACAACATACCAAAACCTATGGAATATAGCAAAAACAGTGCTAAGAGGTGAGTTTGTATCAATAAAGGTCTACAGCAAAAAAGTAGAAAGATTTTATATGTAGAAAAATCTGAAGAATCCATCAAAATATCTTAGAACTGATAATAGATTAAGAAAAGTTTCAGGATACAGAATCAACATACAAAAATTGATAGCATTTCTGTACACCAATAACAAATGTATGTGATTATTTTATGCCAGTTAAAGAATAAAATAGAAAAAAATCCCTTAATTGTTATAGAACCACAAAAGACCTTGGAGGGCAATAAATGTAGGAGGCATCACACTGCCAGACTTCAAAATATATTATAACTCTATAGTAACCCAAATGTTATAGTATTGGTATAGAGACAGACACATAGATCCATGAGCAATATAGAAAACCTGGAAATAAACGCAGATATTTACAGTCAACTGGTTTTTTTGACAAAGGCACCAAGAACATCTACTGGGGGAAGGACACACTCTTCAATAAATGGTTCTAGAAAAGCTGAATATCCGTTTACAGTGGAATGACATTAGACTTTGATCTCTCATCATATAAAAAATCAACTCAATATAAATTAGACTTAAACGTAAGACCCAAAACTATTAGGCTTAAACATAAGACCCAAAACTATAGAAAAAAACATAGTGGAAACACTTCAGAACATTAATCTTGGCAAAGATTTTATGGCTAAGACTTCAAAAGCACAGACAACCAAAAAATATATAGATGTGTGACTATATTAAACTTGAAAGTTTCTGTACAGCAAAGGAAACAATCAATAACGTGAACAGACAACCTGTAGATTTTGAGGAAATATTTGCTAATTACTTACTGGACAAGGGACCAATATTAATGTATACAAGGAACTCCAACAACACAACAGAAGAGATACCCAAATAATCCTATTAAACACTGAAAAAAGAATCTGAGTAGACACATCTCAAAGATGACATACAAAAAAATAGGTATTTGAAAATCATGTTAAACAGCAAGGGAATGTATAGCAAAATCAAAATGAGATCATCTCCCTCCAGGTAGAATGGCTTTTATCAAAAAGACAAAAAATAACAAATGCTGCTGAAGATGCGGAAGAAAGCTAACTCTCATGCATTGTTGGTGGGAATGTAAATTAGTACAAATTTTGGAAAACAGCATAGTGGTTTCTCAAAACAGCAAAAAAAAAAAAAAAAAAAAAAAATGGAACTATAATACAATCTGGCAACTCCACTGCTGGATATATATTCAAAGGAAAGAAAAATCAGTATGCCAAAGAGGTATCTGCACCCCCATGTGTACTGCAGCACTATTCACAATAGCCAAGATAAGGAATCAACCTGAGTGTGCAAAGGCTGGAAAGGTTGGGTGGGTGGGTTGTGCGGAGAATACAGAAAGGTTGACTTTGGCTACAAACATAAAGGTGGATAGAAAGAATAGGTCCTAGTGTTCAACAGCACAGTAAGGTGACTACAGTTAACAATACTTTATTGCATATCTCAAAATAACTAGAAGAGAAGATTTATAATGCTCCCTCCAGAAAGAAATAAGTGTTTGAGGTAATGGAAATTCTAAATACTCTGGTTTAATCATCGCATATTGTATTCATGTATCGAAATATCATGTGTAGCCCATAAATATTTGCATTTATTATTTATCAATTAGAAAGAAAAAAAATCCAAAGTATATAAGGTTCTCACACAACTCAATAGTAAAAAAAAGAAAAAAGAATAAATAACCCAATTTTTAAAATGGGCAAAGTAATTGAGTAGCGATTTATCTAAAAAAGACATAAAAACATCACTAATTGTACTGGCTTTAACTTTGTAATAAAGCTGAGTTATTTATCAGGATGGTTTAGCACCAGTTTTACCTGAAAATAAGCATGGAAACTAATATGCCTTGATAAAGAACCATTTTATATTCTGTGCCATACTTCCCTTCCTTCAAATACAGTTTAACAACTAGAACCCTGATTAAATTCTCAGACCTCAGGCCCTGTCTATAAACATCGTCTTGTTTATTCATTCAACACATGTCTATTGATATCTCCTCTGTGCAAGTAGGTGCTTGTTTTTGTGAATACAAAGCCAAATGTATAGTAATCAGCTCCTTCCGGGTACTTGACCAGGAAGTCTACTTGGTCAATTTGTTTTAAGACTCCTACGTTCTTATCTGTATATATGGGTCAAAGGGAATGTCCTAAATTACGGTTTTGACCACATTATATTCTGAAAATAAGCCTGTAATGTTTACCCATCTCCAATAAAGAAATATGCTTTTAAATCAATATTCTAAACCCTCTTCTATCTCTTCCTTGTCTTGATGTATGATTCTGTTTTTGCAAACAGGACACTCCATTCCAACTGTTACTTAGTAACTACAGTAACTATTGTTTTGGAGTTTTCTTCTTAAACTCTCAAAGTCGTTCCACATTTAATTCTGATAAGAAAAAATCTGACTCATTCATTTACATAACAAATATTTATTGCATATCTACTAAGTGCTACCGACTTGTCAGATTGTCAGATAATGTGTACCCATTGGTGCCCAAGAAAATGAGCACAATCCGCAATGTCACAGAATATATTGTGAAAGACAGTTATTGTTAACTTATTACAACTATCATACATGTTACAAAGGTAAAATGCATGAAAATAGTTTTTAAAAACTAAAAAAATTGAGTAATAGAATTTTTTTCATGAGAAATTGACATTCGAACTGAAATCCAATGAGTAAAATTTGCCTGGGAACGTGGAATATAGCTGTGCAAGCACAGAAAGAAATCTCTGTGAATTTTCTCAAATGGGAAATTAACTAAGGGAATTGACAATTTTCAATACAATATTGTTTCCTTTTTGAATAGGCTACTTTTTAGACTAGTTTTTTTTTTTTTTCTTTTTTATTATACTTTAAGTTCTAGGGTACATGTGCACAACGTGCAGGTTTGTTACATATGTATACTTGTGCCATGTTGGTGTGCTGCACCCATTAACTTGTCATTTACATTAGGTATATCACCTAATGCTATCCCTCCCCTCTTCTCCCCACCCTACAACAGGCCCCAGTGTGTGATGTTCCCCTTCCTGTGTCCAAGTGTTCTCATTGTTCAATTCCCACCTATGAGTGAGAACATGTGGTGTTTGGTTTTCTGTTCTTGCGATAGTTTGCTGAGAATGGTGGTTTCCGGCTTCATCCATGTCCCTACAAATGACATGAACTCATCGTTTTTTATGGCTGCATAGTATTCCATGGTTTATATGTGCCACATTTTCTTAATCCAGTCTGTCACTGATGGACATTTGGTTTGGTTCCAAGTTTTTGCTATTGTGAATAGTGCCACAATAAACATACATGTGCATGTGTCTTTATAGCAGCATGATTTATAATCTTTGGGTATATACCCAGTAATGGGATGGCTGGGCCAAATGGTATTTCTAGTTCTAGATCCTTGAGGAATCGCCACACTGCCTTCCACAATGGTTGAACTAGGTTACAGTCCCACCAACAGTGTAAACGTGTTCCTATTTCTCCACATCCTCTCCAGCACCTGTTGTTTCCTGATTTTTTAATGATTGCCATTCTAACTGGTGTGAGATGGTATCTCATTGTGGTTTTGATTTGCATTTCTCTGATGGCTAGTGATGATGAGCATTTTTTCATGTGTCTGTTGGCTGAATAAATGTCTTCTTTTGAGAAATGTCTGTTCATATCCTTTGCCCGCTTTTTGATGGAGTTGTTTTTTTCTGGTAAGTTTGTTTGAGTTCTTTGTAGGTTCTAGATATTAGCTCTTCGTCAGATGAGTAGATTGCAAAAATTTTCTCCCATTCTGTAGGTTGCCTGTTCACTCTGATGGTAGTTTCTTTTGCTGTGCAGAAGCTCTTTAGTTTAATTAGATCCCATTTTTCAATTTTTGCTTTTGTTGCCATTGCTTTTGGTGTTTTAAACATGAAGTCCTTGCCCATGCCTATGTCCTGAATGGTATTGCCTAGGTTTTCTTCTAGGGTTTTTATGGTTTTAGGTCTAACATTTAAGTCACTAATGCACCTCGAATTAATTTTTGTATAAGGTGTCAGGCAGGGATCCAGTTTCAGCTTTCTACTTCTGGCTAGCCAGTTTTCCCAGCACCATTTATTAAATAGGGAATCATTTCCTCATTTCTTGTTTTTGTCAGGTTTGTCAAGGATCAGATGGTTGTAGAAGTGTGGTATTATTTCTGAGGACTCTGTTCTGTTCCATTGGCCTATATCTCTGTATTGGTACCAATACCATGCTGTTTTGGTTACTGTAGCCTTGTAGTATAGTTTGAAGTTAGGTAGCGTGATGCCTCCAGCTTTGTTCTTTTGGCTTAGGACTGTCTTGGCATTGCGGGCTCTTTTTTGGTTCCATATGAACTTTAAAGTAGTTTTTTCCTATTCTGTGAAGAAAATCATTGGTAGCTTAATGGGGATGGTATTGAATCTATAAATTACCTTGGGCAGTATGGCCATTTCACAATATTGATTCTTCCTATCCATAAGCATGGAATGTTCTTCCATTTGTTTGTGCCCTCTTTTATTTCATTGAGCAGTGGTTTGTAGTTCTCCTTGAAGAGGTCCTTCACATCCCTTGTAAGTTGGATTCCTAGGTATTTTATTCTCTTTGAAGCAATTGTGAACGGGAGTTCACTCATGATTTGGCTCTCTGTTTGTGTGTTATTGGTCTACAAGAATGCTAGTGACTTTTGCACATTGATTTTGTATCCTGAGACTTTGCTGAAGTTGCTTATCAGTTTAAGGAGATTTTGGGCTGAGATGATGGGGTTTTCTAAATATACAATCATGTCATCTGCAAACAGGGACAATTTGACTTCCTCTTTTCCTAATTGAATACCCTTTATTTCTTTCTCTTGCCTGATTGCTCTGGCCAGAACTTCCAACACTATATGAATAGGAGTGGTGAGAGAGGGCATTCCTGTCTTTTGCCAGTTTTCAAGGGTAATGCTTCCAGTTTTTGCTCATTCCGTATGATATTGGCTGTGGATTTGTCATAAATAGCTCATTATTTTGAGATACATTCCATCAATACCGAATTTATTCAGAGTTTTTAGCATGAAGGGCTCTTCAATTTTGTAAAAGGCCTTTTCTGCATCTGTTGAGATAATCATGTGGGTTTTGTCTTTGGTTCTGTTTATATGCTGGATTACATGTATCGATTTGCATATGTTGAACCAGCCTTGCATCCCAGGGATGAAGCCCACTTGATCATGGTGGATAAGCTTTTTGATGTGCTGCTGGATTCGGTTTGCCAGTATTTTATTGAGGATTTTTGCATCGATGTTCTTTAGGGATATTGATCTAAAATTCTCTTTTTTTGTTGTGTCTCTGCCAGGCTTTGGTATCAGGATGATGTTGGCCTCATAAAATGAGTTAGGTTGGATTCCTTCTTTTTCTATTGATTGGAATAATTTCAGAAGGAAGGTAGCAGCTCCTCCTTGTACCTCTGGTAGAATTTGGCTGTGAATACGTCTGGTCCTGGCCTTGTTTTGGTTGGTAGGGTATTAATCATTGCCTCAATTTCAGAGCGTGTTATTGGTCTACTCAGGGACTCAACTTCTTCCTGGTTTAGTCTTGGGAGAGTGTATGTGTCCATAAATTTATCCATTTCTTCTAGGTTTTCTAGTTTATTTGCCTAGAGGTGTTTATAGTATTCTCTGATGGTAGTTTGTATTTCTGTGGGGTCGGTGGTGATATCTCCTTTATTATTTTTTATTGCATCTATTTAATTCTTCTCTCTTTTCTTCTTTATTAGTCTTGCTAGTGGTCTATCAATTTTGTTGATCTTTTCAAAAAACCAATTCCTGCATTCATTGATATTTTGAAGTGTTTTTTGTGTCTCTATCTCCCTCAGTTCTGCTCTGATCTTAGTTATTTCTTGCCTTTTGCTAGTTTTTGAGTGTGTTTGCTTTTGCTTCTCTAGTTCTTTTAATTGTGATGTCAGGGTGTCAATTTTATATCTTTCCTGCTTTCTCTTGTGAGCATTTAGTGCCATAAATTTCCCTCTACACCCTGCTTTTAATGTGTCCCAGAGATTCTGGTATGTTGTATCTTTGTTCTCATTGGTTTCAAAGAACATCTTTCTCTCTGCCTTCATTTCGTTATGTACCCAATAGTCATTCAGGAGCAGGTTATTCAGTTTCCATGTAGTTGAGCGGTTTTGATTGAGTTTCCTAATCCTGAGTTCTTGTTTGAATGCCCTGTGGTCTGAGAGACAGTTTGTTATAATTTCTGTTCTTTAACATTTGCTGAGGAGTGCTTTACTTCCAACTATGTGGTCAATTTTGGAGTAAGTGTGATATGGTGCTGAGAAGAATGTATATTCTGTTGATTTGGGGTGGAGAGTTCTGTAGATGTCTATTAGGTTTGCTTGGTGCAGAGTTGAGTTCAATTCCTGGATATCCTTGTTAAATTTCTGTCTCGTTAATCTGTCTAATGTTGACAATGGGCTGTTAAACTCTCCCATTATTATTGTGTGGGAGTCAAAGTCTCTTTGTAAGTCTCTAAGGACTGCTTTATGAATCTGGGTGCTCCTGTATTGGGTACATATATATTTAGGATAGTTAGCTCTTCTTGTTGAATTGATCCCTTTACCATTATGTAATGGCCTTCTTTGTCTCTTTTGATCTTCATTGGTTTAAAGTCTGTTTTATTGGAAACTAGGATTGCAACCCCTGCCATTTTTTGTTTTCCATTTGCTTGGTAGATCTTCCTCCATCCCTTTATTTTGATCCTATATGCATCTCTGCATGTGAGATGGGTCTCCTGGACACAGCAAATTGATGGATCTTGACTCTTTATCCAATTTGCCAGTCTGTGTCTTTTAATTGGAGCATTTAGCCCATTTACATTTAAGGTTAATATTGTTATGTCTGAACTTGATCCTGTCATAGTGATATTAGCTGGTTATTTTGCTCATTAGTTGATGCAGTTTCTTCCTAGCATCGATGGTCTTAACATTTTGGCATGTTTTTGCAATGGCTGGTACTGGTTGTTCCTTTCCATGTTCAGGGCTTCCTTCAGGAGCTCTTGTAGGTCAGGCCTGGTGGTGACAAAATCTCTCAGCATTTGCTTGTCTGTAAAGGATTTTATTTCTCCTTCATTTATGAAACTTAGACTGGCATGATTTGCTATCCTCAAATCTCAATGGCTTAACACAAGAAACACGTCTTTTTCCCTCAGGTAACATATACCACTTCAGGACATTCATCTAGGCAAAGATTTTATGTAAAATTAAAAACACAAAATATACATATTTTATTGGAGAACTGTGTGTGTAGTGGTTAAGGAGAAACCAGAAGGAGCCACTGAAACAAATATTCATGTTGATGTGTGTTCCTGTGATTACCACAGCAGAAGGACAGCAGAGCACACCTGGCATTTGGTTACTTCAGGCTCCCCAGTGGAAGTGATATATCTGCTTATATTTGCTAAAGCATGTCATAAATCCATGCCTAACATCAAAGGGGCAGAGACTTACAAGCTTATTCTGTGTTTAGAAGGAGAAGGAGGTTTGTGAATGCTCCTAATGACTATGAAAAAAAACATTAGTATACTCTCTTCACAGAAAATAGAATATATTTATTAAGCAGCCACATTTAATTACACTGATACTAAATTAATAATGTATGCTGGGGCCTGTTTCTGGGCATAGAACTGTATAATCCTACATGAAAAATGAATGTGTACTTCAAATATAAATGTGTGCGTGTGTGTGTGTGTAATGATGGACTATGGCTTGATTTTTTCCCCCTTGTTGGATGAGGAAGAAAAGTTGAATGTGTGTTATTCATTAGTATATTCTAATTCTAATTCTATTGGGCAATCTATTATTGGCAGTAGTTTTCAGCTGGCAGAAATGATCTACTAACACACTAGGCATTTACTACCTTTGTCTCCAAGACGAACATCACTGTCTTGTGATATGGCTCAACTGAGGTTTATTTTACTACTTTTAGACAAGGCAGTGGGGGTGATGCTCATAATAATCAAAATAAAATTCCGCTTAATGAAGGCATTACTACCCCATTAATCTGTGAAACTTCTTACTGAATCTATCCCTTAAGCAATAGGATGTGAAGTTTGATGACCTATCCAAGCCAATCCTCTTATTCAAAACCTTGTGGTGGCAATAAAAAAAAATGCCATCAGGTAGTTTACCTCACTTACTTCTTATAACAAAACTGTGAAGGCATTATTAACAGTAATCAGTAAAAACCAAACTTCAACACACCCTGTCTGACTACAAAGACATTTTATCCATTACATCAATTTGATTTTTTTTTTTGCTTTGAATAAAGGTTGATGATTAATTAAATAAATCAAATTATTATTATCAGATTATAACCTAAGAGGTATTACCCATTCCCCTAAACCCTTTCAGGTTGCTTAAAACCCTTTCAGTTTATGAAAAACTGACAGAAACTCATTAGTAGATAATAGATTCTGGCTGAATGGACATGTAGTTTATCATTTCAATGTATGTGTGTGTGTGTGTGGATGTACATGTCTGTTTCAATTTTCATGTCTCGTGATTTAATATGCAGTCACATTAGTAACTGTGCTAGAGACACTAATCTGTGAAGAGCCAAAACTTTAAAAAAAAAGATTTTTCTGAAAAAGACATCACAAAATTATCACCATAGAAGATGAAATACAAATGAAAGCATTCCTCCTTTTTAATTTGAAAATAGTGAATACAGAATAAAATTACATCAGAATTGAAAATGATTTAGCATCATTTCTAATTCAACCCCTCCTACGTCAGAGAAGGAAAAAATAAGTTTCATTGGAAGAATCAAATTTGACAGAGAAGACTGACTTCCCCAGTGATGTACAGTAGCCTTGTGTAAGAATAGCTTGATAATGTTTCCATCTAGAATTGAAGAGTCCCAGTGAGTTAACAGTAGGTCACATACATCTGTGTATACCAAATGATGGGACTTTAAGTGTTTCTTGGTTTAGCTAAAGCCTTCAGGATTCTGAGACCATATACCCCAGCTTTGTTATTACTTCAAAAGAAAAATTAATTTTATCTTTCGTGAATAACAAATACATACTTCCGCCCAAGTACATTTAGAATTACTGAGCACAAGCATAAAGTGTTTCATCAACTCAAATATACTTGTAATTAATTAGAAAAAGCTCAAACCACCTATAGCTAAATAAAATTATGGACTTGCAGTAGTTTTCTGACCCGTATCCATCAAAATGTCAAAAGGATATTAGTAGACAGCAGGCATGCAACTTGGAAATAATTGGGCAACTATTAATCTCTTACTCTGCTTGATTCTGCTTTGGGCAAATGGGACACAAACCATATATAAGCCCAGAATGAGAAACATTGATATACAAAGATCGATGTATTTGACTTCTGTTTGATTCCTTGGGGGAACTCTTTCTGTTTCTTCTCGAAATACCCTGTGGTCAGCTTCTTAATCATCTGGTACTCAGTGACTCTGTTTACCTCAGGATCCTGTAGTGGCAAAAATATAGACATTGAAATCAATATTCCTAAAATCACATTCCAGCTTTCAAACTAGCTCTTGAGAATAAAAAATGTCTAAGACCCACTCTCTTCATAAATTAAATGAAGGGAATAGTCAGTATCTATCTCCCAAAGTGTCCACGATAACTAAATATGATATATGTAAAGAATATAAGAAGTAGTCAATACCTGAAAGTATGTCATTATTTATTATTGATAAATCCTTATTTAAGGCTCATGTTACATGAAACTGTGGCATACCCAGAAGTGAAGAAAAACAAAACAAAACTTTGCTTACTGAGACATGGCTAGAAGAAAAGGGAAAATAGGAACGTCATTTAAAAAGTAAAGAAGTGTCTCACTGAGTGGACAGAGTATGCCTTAGGGTCTATTTCGAGAACCACAATTTTGCTAAAGGCAACACCTCCTAGCTACAAATGCCAGAGTCCCTGCCGGTGAGCAAACCAAAGTAGAAAACTCTGCCTTTCGTGGGTGCTGAATCTGCTAGTAATTCCTTAGGTAGTAGCTCTATGTTATTAAATGTAGAAATAAAGTTAAATGATGCGGAATCATAGATTACTTCCTTTGGATATGGATCAGCTTTGAGGATTTAAATTCCATATATATATATATATATATTCCAGATTAACATGCTGAAGTCTTTATATTCCCCTCAACTGGCTTTCCGAATTGTTTTGAGAACTCATTTGGATGTGTCAGAAGGCAAAGAAAGCATGCATTTAGGAATTCATAGGAAGCGAAGTCACAGTTTCTGTACCCCAGGTTTCTTATAAAAATGTTCCTTTTTAAATAATTGATATGCTCCCTCTTTGACTACACATACTCGGACAGAAACTATATTATGATGTAGTCTTTGGCATTTGCATTTTATTATTCAATAAATTCTTACTTATTCATAGGTATATGTATGTATATATGCGTGAGTATAATATATATATATATGCAATTCAGAATTTAAACATTAGACATTCCTGTATGAAACTAATGCAATTCTTATTCTATAAGTAAATGCCATTGAGTCAATAAAAATCTGTGAATGGTAAATACACAAAAGGGAAACATTTCAAACTGAGTGGAAAAAATACTTAGATTTAAAAGGGTAGCTATATAGCAGGAAAACTAATCCAAGGAATTGGAGTCATACACAAGAAACATTCAAGACAAGCAAAAATAATAGCGTTTCAAAAGTAAAATAGTAGAAGCAAATATCTGCTATATATTGTGTTTTACATATTTTATATTCACCTCATGGTACGTCAGATAGCTAGACATTTTCTCCCTTTTACAGAGGAAGAAAAGAAGGCCCAGGTACTTTGAATATTACACAATTGGACTGCTAGAATAAATATTATTAGAGTACAGATATTTCTACAGTGAAGTTAATGATTTTCATTTGAATGTTTGTTTTCTACCTACACCTAGAGGTCTCAATCCTCTTGGATTCAACATGTTAAAAATTTAACTTCATTGATGTATAACTTAAGTAATATAAATTGCGTACATTTAACCTGTACGATTACATAACTTTTGAAAGGTGTACATGCTTGTAAAACAACTATTGCCATTAACATAGAGATTTTCCTCACATCTGAAAGATTTTTCATGCTCATTTGCAATCCATCACCCTCTTCATTATCAGAGAAAACCCACTGATAAGCTATCTGATATTATATATTGGTGTGAATTTTATAAAATTTTATAAAAATGGAATGAGACTATATTCTATTTGGTATGGTTTCTTTCACTCAACATAGTGATATTGAGACACATCCATGTTGTTGCATGTGTTACTGTCACATATGTTTTTGTTTTTCTTTAGTGAAAAGAAAAATACCTAGGAGTTGAATGGACTGTTCTTAAATTAATATATGTTTAACTTTTGGAGAAACTTCCAAAGAGTTTTCAAAATTCATCGCATCATTTTATACTCCCTCCAGCAACATATGAGAGTTTCTATTCCTACACATTCAGGCGAGTCCTTGGTGTTATCAGTTTTTCAATTATTAGCCACTCAGTACTCACAGAGGACTATCTCACTGTGATTTCAATTTGCATACCCTAATAACTAATGATGTTGAGAATCTTTTTATTTGCTTATTCATAATTCATATATATTCTTTGTGAAATGCCAAATCAGCATTTTACACATTTTTCAAAATTGAATTGATTATCTTTTCATTTGTCAGTGTTCTTTATATATTTTGGATAAACCCTTTTGTTAATGTATTGTATTTTCTCCAAGTCTGTCTTTTAACAGTGTATGTTTTCTCTTGTTTCTTTACAACAGCAAAATACTTTAATTTTGAAAATATCAGTGATTACTTTTTATAATTAATTTGATATATCATGTCTAGGAAACTTCTCTAACATAATGTTTTTCTTTAGAAATTCAGTTAAGTTTGCTTTTACATTTAGATGTTTTAATCTATTTTATGTCCAGTTTTTGTGTGTAAGGCAATGGACTTCCTCCTCCTTCTCCTTTCTTCTCCTTTCTTCTCTTCCTTCTCCTCCTCCTTCCCCTTCTGTTTCTTCTTTTTCTAAAATACAGATTAGTTGCTTCAGAACTATATGTTAAAAAGGCTTTCCATTCTCCATTGGATTGTCTTGGCACCTTTGTCAAAGTTTGATTGACCATATAGGCTTGAATCTATTTCTGGATTCTTTATCTTTATGCTTATGACACATTATTTTGATTATTGAAGCTTTATAATTAATCTTTGAAATAAGATTAATACATCTTCCAAGCATGTACTTCATTTTAAAAACTACCTTCATCTAGTCTCTATTCTTTGCATTTACTCATATTTTGGTATCAACTTACAAATTTAATCCCAACATACTATTAGGATATGATTAAGGTTTTGGTGACTTACAGATGAATTTAAATAAAATTGATATCTTAATATTGAATTTTTAGACATACACATGTACACATTTCTAGTGGTATTACGTTTTCTAAGCAACATTTTGAAGTTTTCAGAGTAGGAGAGCCTTTCAGGATTATACATCACTTGGTAAATTCTTATTACTAAGAATCTTGTGTTTTCTTATGCCTTTATAATTGAAATTTTCTTTTAAATATATTGTTTAATTGTTTGCTGCTTGTATATTGAAGTTTTAACTATAGTGCAGTGCAGCCAACTGTGACCTGCCTTCAGGATAAAGCTGAACAAATGAGAAACTCGTTCTTTCCAAATTGTAACAACCTTCTGAAGGTAGCCTACTTTTGTTCACTCACTTTTTTTTGTAAGCTTATCTAAGCGAAAAAAAAAAAAAAAAATGTGCTTTTAGTAGTTTACTCCACTATGCCAGTACAGAATTCTTGCAATGATAGCTTTTTATAATTAGCAAATAGAAAATATTTTTAAAGTATTTGGGAAAAAAGAACATTTAATTTAGTTACAGAAAATGAATTTCACAAATAATACTGTTACCTATTCACTTAAAAAACAAGCAAATTTTGTCATACCTTAGTGATTAAATAAAAGACATATAAAACAAGTAAGTATACAAATTAGTTGAAAGATTCTACTTCTACCTAGGATGTATATGCTTGAAAGACCACTGTTTCCCCCTTAACAATGAGGAAAGACCAGATAATATAACGTTTCTTAATTGTTTCAGAGAGGTGAGCTAACGGAGCTATTGCTTATCCTGAAATGTAAAGCAAGGTAGGTGTCTCCAAGGAGAGCAAGGCCAGAAGTTCTGACTCACTGTGGCAGAGCACAGAAAGAGGACCCCCTGTATGATCTGGAAAAAGAATTTAGGTGAGATAGGTAATGTGTTGCTAATGTCCAAGTGTGGGCTATCATGAAAGTATAGAACTGCCGACCTGAAAGCCACCCATAGGCTCTTTTCCATGAATCCCCACTGAGTACCCACAAAAAAAAAAAAAAAAAAAAAAAAAAATGTAGGGAATGGGGCCAGCAACTGGAGAAAGCCTCCTTCAGTGGTGAATGCTTAAAGAAGGGGAGGAGCTGCTGCTGCAGGAATGACACGTGTCCCAGCCGGCCCTCCTCCTGAAGTCTTCTAGGAAACAAAAACTTCAAAGTGCTTGGGAAAGTTTCATTATGGCTAACAGAGGGGTAAAAGGAGAAATTCTCCATCCCTGGATGGGGTAGAGGGCAGCAGAGAATCATCCCAGGTCCGGAAATTTGAGTGATCTCCTGTCCTGGGAAGAAAGGCGGAAATCAGTCTACTACACAAGTCTCATCAAAGATATGAGGCAGTTTGACAACCACAGGGAAGAAAAAAGTCTCACCCTAGAAACCCAGGAGCTCAGGACGTGCCTAAGACAGAAGCTGGACCAGAATTCCAGACTTTCTGCTCCTAGCACCAGGCTAATGAACTTGTCCTCACACATAACCTATTGCCGCAAAGGGTCAAGAGCAAAAGGAGCAGGTATGCAGCGAAGACCTAAAGCCACGGGTGGTGGATTACTCCCTCCTCACCCCTCACCACCTCTAAGTACAAAATTACAATGGGGAAATTGGAACCCAGGAGTGCGATGAAGACAACTGCATTAGTTACCTACTGCTGCAAAACACATTATCCCAAAACTTAGCGGCTTTAAACAATACACATTTATTATCACACAGATTCTGTGAATCAGAAATTCAAGAGTTACTTGACTTAGAGCTTTCAGCTTAGAGTCTCATAAAGTTATAATCAAATGCATTTTGTGCCTGCAGTCTCCTAAACCTTTGACTGGTGCTGTAATTTACTCCTTTTGCAGGATATATCAAATATTATTAAAAATCAAATATATTTCCATATTCTGTCAACAAAAACATGGAAATTTAAATGAAGCAATGCTATTTACAATGAAACCCTTAGACATGAATTGAACAATATGAGTTCAAGATCTGAATACTGAAAAGTTTAACGTTAAACAAAACAAAACAAACCGAGAAAACCTAAATCCAAGGAGAGATATATCATGTGAATGAATTGAAAGACCCAGTATTGTTGAGATATCCATTTTCCACAAACTAGCCTATACATTCAACACAATCTCAATCAAAAACAACAAAAAAAAAAAACACGCTGAACTTTTAAAGATAGGCTGGCTGAGTCTGAGTCTTCTGTGGTAAAATAAAGGAAACAGAAGAGTCAAAACAATTTCGACAAGAAGAACAAAGTTGGAGGACTCATACTAGCTGAGTCCAAGGCTTACTATAAAGGCACAGTAATCCAGAGAGTATAGTCTTGTCAAAAAGATGCATATCTAGATTAATAGATGCCCGATAAAGACTACAAACAGACACACATATATATGGCCAATTTATTCTGGACAAAGGTGCAAGGCAATTCTAAGGTGAAATAATAATGTTTTCTAAAACTGATTCTAGAACAATTGAATGTCCAAATAAAAATAAATGATCTTACACCCATGTTTCCTACCTCAAAGACCTAATTTTAAGCCCTAAAATATAAAATTACTACAGTCAACCACTAAATAAAAATCTTTTTGATCTTAGAGAAGACTTAGACACAATACCCAAAGCATAGACTACAAATAAAAAACTTTATAAATTTGATTTTATTAAAATTTAAAACCTTTATTCAATTGGCATTGCTAAGAAAATAAAAAGAAAAGCCATAAATTAGAACAAAATTTTGTAGGACAAATATTTAATAAGCCATTTGTATCTAGAATATATTAAGAAATCTCAACAAGCAATACTAAGAAACCACCCAGTAAAAGATTGGACACATTTTTGAACAGACAGTTCACAAATGAAGATGTATAGCACAAATGAACACATGAAAAAGTGCTTCACATTATTAGTCATTAGGCAAATTCAAATTAAAACCACAATGTGATATACTACATGTCAATTAGAAGCAATTAAAAAAATCCTGATTAAATCAAGAGCTGGTGGGGATGCAAATTAAATGGTACTCTCGTAGACTGTTAGTTGGAATGTCAAATGATACTGCTTCTTTGCAAAACAATTTACCAGTTTTTTATAAAGTTAAATATATGCTTATCATAAAACCCAGCAATTTTACTCTGAGGTCATCATTATTCAACATAAATAAAAATTGATGTTCATATAAACATACACACACACACACAAATTGAATAGGAATGTTGATAGAGGCTTTATTTATAGTTATCTCAAACCAAAACCAACTCAAATGTTCTTCATTGGATGAAGGGATAAACAGCTGAGAGGCATCCATTTAATGAAATACTCTTCAGTATTAATAATGAATAAACTACTGGTACACACTTTTTGTGTATTAGAATGCATCATACGTGTATTGCGAGGAAGATAAGATCTCCAAAGAAGTAGAGGAAGAATTTGGGGTGTTGATGGAATGGTTCCAAATCTCAATTGCTGCCTACACAGCTGTATGTGTTTGTCAGAATTCATAGAAAAAGTTTGAATGTTATTGTATTAAATTATACCTTAATAAACTTGACTTCCTATGAAAAACCTGAATGGAGTGAACTAGAAAATAATACACATTTCAATATTTCAATACTCAGCATGACACTGGGGGCTATAAATTACATAGTCAGATTCTTTTGTTTATGTAGTGTGGAACAAATGCAGTGATATAGGTATGATGTATTGACAACTCAAACACGACAGGTAATGTTGCTGTTAGAAATGTGAATTTCTGAAATATGAACCATTCTCGCAAACTTTAAAACGAAAGTACAACATTCTCACATCTAATCACATTTTATATGGTAGTAACATTTCTAGAAATCTCACTGTATATTACAGCCATATAACAATATTCAGTGTTGATATGAAAATGTAATTTGATTTTAGGCTCAGAAAAATCAAATGAGTATCCTATTGTGATTTACAGCAGGGAATTTCAGGCCAGATTTCTTGAGAGAAAATCTTGGCTTTGCTACTTCCTCACTCTGTGATATTGGGCAAATTGTTTAAATATCTGTGTGCCTCGATTTTCTCATTTGTAAAATGGAAATGGTAATATCAATCTAGTGTACTAAATTATACCTTAAAAGCTTGACTTCTAGTGAAAAACGTGAAGGGAGTGAACTAGAAAATAATAAACATTTCAATATTTCAATACTCAGCATGACACTGGGAGCTTATAGTTACATAGTCAGATTGTTAGTTTTGTGCAGTGTGGAACAATGCAGAGATACAAGTATGAGGTATTGACAACTCAAATACCACATCCGCACAATGCACATAACATACATGCAGATATACAACCAGCATGTATCATATGCCTATTGTGTGTGCATCAGCATGTATCTTATGTGTGTTTTGTACCTCCCCATGAATCTAGTTGTATTTTATGAAGATTAAATGACTTATCTTTGTAAAATACTTAGAATTATTTGCCCATAATAGGTGCTAGAAAAGCATTTTCAGAGCAACTTGGTTCTTGGTGACAAACTTACATGTGTTTTTTCAAGTCTGATTACAGGCAGTTAGAAAGGCTTTACCTGGAAAGTCTTACAGGGGAAAATTGCCCTCTTCACACCAGAATAGGGGCACAGCCAGTGCACTGCAGCCCCTGGAGGGAGCTAAGGCCAAGTCTCAGGCCCGCTGGCTGGTCATGCTCTTACACATGTTGTCCTAGTGCCTTCTTTCCTAGATCTGTTCATCTGAGGCCTCTGTCCCAGTCTCCTTATAGGGGAGGAGGAAGACATCTTGATGACACTTTTCCCCACTCTGACTTAGTCCCCATCTCAGAGTTTATAAAACCACCGGAGCGTTTTGTTCTGGCCTCCCTCAGCAGTAAGTTGGCCTCCACATCTCTGCTGGTCCACCTGACCCTTAACCTGCATGCCATTCTGTGGGTGAAAATGAAACAGAGGGTCTGTGCTTTTCCAGGTTTGAGACCCTTGCTTGTGCTCTTGCAGCAAGTAAGATTTTCCTCTTTTATTTTTGGCTTGTGGCTTTAAGCCACGGCTCAACATCTGATGGCTCAGCTCTCTTCCAGCTCAGGTGAGTTCCTGATATTATCGTGGTTAATAGTTATTATAATTACTGTTATTACCATGTATAATTAAATGTGTATAATAAAACAGTTTGTTTTGTTAATGGGTATATCTGGCCAGATGTTTGAATGTCCTGCAGAATACTGAAAATACATTTACTGTACTGGACTGTCCCTTGCATTGCAGTAAATAAGTGTTTGTAGCCTATACCCATTAAATGCTAGGAACATGCTTGAATCATGGTGACTATGGAAAACACTTTGATCTTACTTGCAAAAATGTCCCCCGGAGGAGCAGTGCTCACGTTTGAGAACCAGCACACTACACTGTTAACTCTACTCAAAAAAGTCTCTGATTCTCGCTGGTTCCTTCCTGGGAATATGGAAAAAGAACACCATGGGTGTTAGGCTATATCCCATCTTTCTACACTAGTTAGGTAAGCTCTCACAGAGATTTCCATATTTGTACATTACCATTGTCTATTACTCTGATATATGGTGAATTTTTGAGTTGGTATTTACAAACATCTCTGTTCTTGAAAATAACATAATGTCACCGTTATCAGCACTTAACATTTAAATTTCTTGTAAATATTACTAAGAATATAAATTGCACATCTACTCACATATTTACTTTCTGCAACCATGGGTAACTTGTAGCTTCTTTTGCAGCTATAATCGTCATCGATTTTTATTTTATTCCAGATGTACTTTGGCTGGAGTTCCTCATTTAATAGTTAAAAGTGTATATTTTACACAGCAATGAAGACAAAAACAATGGCAGTGGTTGAAATGGGTCAAACAAACAAGAAGATGACTTGAACACTGAAACAGAAACGAAATTACCATGAAATTACTCATGTATTTTGGAAGAGAAACACACATTCATTTTCCTTCCCAGGAGGTTTCCAATAGGCTTTAGGTGAATACTAATTTGGGAAATAAATATACTTTTGTTTTTTCGCAGAATTTGGAAAACAATTTTTCCATACACTAGGAAGTGTTAATTATGTGTGAAATAGGCCATATTAAAATTATTGCCATGGTCAATTGGTCTTCAGCAAATCTCACTGAAATACTTTTTCTAAAATTGGAATGGCTTTTATTTATCCCAGGGAACACAAGCCTGAGAATCAGAGCAGCTAAATCTCAGTCCAGGCCTTGCTCTAAATGAGCTCACTGTCTTATCTAGAGCAAGATATGAGTCATTCAGTCACCAACAAACCAGGAAGGAGTGCCTCCTAAACACAGCCTAAAGATAACAAATCAGGTCAAAGAAATTCTATTATTAAGAAATTGATAATTGCAAAGATTATATAACTATATAATACATGGCATATGTTACTAAATAATGGAAAGCATAAATGTTCTAAGAGTAATATCAAATAAATGATATAGAAGTTGAGTAGGATAAGTAATTAGTTCTTCCAAAAGCCAAAATAGAGAATGGTAGAGGTGATATATTTCCCAGCGCGGTGACTTTAGAAAAGCAAAACCACATCGAAGGCAAAACAAACAAAGCAAACCAAACAAAAAACAAAACAAGCAAACAAACAAAAAGATTATAATTCATCAATTTTATCAAGGTACAGCATTTACAAAGTGAGTTCTTTGGACCACTTTTTCAAAGGTTATTTCATGTAAACAAAAAGGGAAGGTGCGACGTTAAGTGTGAAATCACTAGATATATGCCCACTTTTTGGACCATTTCAACACACATTTACTCGTTATTTTATTTTTTGAGACAGGTCTCACTCTGTCACTCAGGTTGAAGTGCAGTGGCATCATCACGCCTCACTGCAACCTCCGCCTCCTGAGCTCGAGTGATCCTCCCATCTCACCTCCTGAGTGGCTGGGAATACAGGCACGTGCCACAACGCCTGGCTAATTTTTGTATTTTTTGTAGAGACAGGGTTTTACCATCTTGCCCAGGCTTGTCTTGAACTCCTGGGCTCAAGCAATCCACATGCCTCAGTCTCCCCAAGTGCTGGGTATAGGTGAGAGCCACCATGCCTGCCTACATTTATTTTTTAAGGGCTCTGAGACTTGGATGGAGCTGGAGGCCATTATCCTCAGCAAAGGCCGAACACAGAAACAGAAAAGCAAATACTGTATGTTCTCACTTATAAATGAGAGCTGAATGATGAAACCACGTGAGCACATAGAGGGGAAGAACACACACTGGGGTCTATCAGAGGGTGGAGGTTGCAAAGAGGGAAAGGATTAAGGAAACTAACTAATGGGTACTAGGTTGAGTATTTGGCAAATGAAATAATCTGTACAACAAACCCTCATGACACAAGATGACCTATGTGACAAACCTGCACGTTTTCCCGAACTTTAAATAAAAGTTAAAAACAGCTCTGAGAAATTCAACAGTTATAAAAAATTTTAATTTATGTGAAGCATTAAAATTATACATATGCATTTTCATACTCAAGGTACCTATTTCCTTAGTGCTACAAGGAATGCTCAGTGGAGTATGACAATTTTAGGGGAGTGTGAGTTAATAAAAGATGATGGAGACAAGAACTCCTTTAGAAGTGAGAATAACCTGACTGGTTTACTGATTAGATGTTAGAGGGGAAAATGAGAGAAAAATAAATCACAAATATGTGATTCCTAAAGGAAATGACTGAGTAAATCTTGCCATTGATCATGTAGTAAGTCTTAGAAGTAAAAGGACTCATTTAGAGAAAGATTTTTTTCTGCATATTTAAAACCAAGCTGCAATTGTCTACATATTCTTTGATACTCTGCCCTTCAGAAAGTAGAGCAAGTTTCTTCCCCTTGAGTGCGGAATGAACTTTCTCAATTTTAATAAATGGAGAATGGGGCATTTTTTAAAAGTAACTTGATATAGAGAAACCTGGTAGAAACCAGCTAATCATGTGACCAAGGCTAACATTGCTCATAAGCCGTGTTGCTCTCATGTACCTGCTAATTTTACTCACTGAGAACATTTCTCTGCTGTGATATTCTTCAGCAAATGCCAGATTCTCAGTTAAGTCATAAGATAACGTTAGGCAATCCAAAATTGAGGCATTTTCTAAAAAATACCTGACTAGACTATTCAGAAATGTCAAGGTAACGAAAAAAAAGGAAAGACTGAAAAATTGCCACAAATCAGAAAAGGCTAAGGAGACATGACCACTAAATTCAATAAAAGCAAAAATATTATTCTGGTTTGGATTCTGGAACAGAAAAGAGACATTAGTTGTTTTTTTTTTTTTATTTTTTTATTTTTATTTTTTTTAAAGAAGGACAATCACTGGTGAAATCAGAATACAGTGTTTAGTTAATAATATTGTATCAATGTTAATCTCTTAGTCTTGAAAAATGTATCATAGTAATGTAGGATATTAATACTGGGAGAGGCTTGGTGAATGGATATATGGCAACTCTATACTACATAGCACCTTTCGTAGGTCTAAAGTTCTTTCCAAATAAAAAGCTTCAGAATGATAAATAAATACTTGTAGAAATAGGTTGTAAGTATTGAATTATATGTAACTTAATCTTTAACTCCATGCTAATATAAATAAATTAATTAATTAAAATTTTTTTGTGTCAAAGGATATTTGCACATCCTCAAATTCCTCTCCAAAGAATAAACTTAATAATTGCAAAAGGTAAAATAGTAATTTTATATTAGAGAAGCCTGGAAGATACCTTCTTAATTAGGTGATCAAAGTTAACATCCTTGGAAATGGGGCAAATCAATATCGTCTTCCAGATGATAGGATGCAATGAAAATACGAGATCACTTTCTTCCTTCTGTGGTATTCTATCCAAACATGCATAATCTAAACCTAATTGGAAAACAACACGAACAAAAACAAATGGAGGGATGTTTTCAGGGCCCAGGAAGTCAGGTAAATAAGTGTAAGGCAATTGAGAGCAGGAGGGATGCAACAAACTGGACAGTGAGTAACTTGCCTAAAGGAATTCAAATTCAATTAAAGAAATTTAGGGGGTGAAATTAATCCTCTGATGGAATCAAGACTAGCAATAGCCAATGTTTATCGTGAACTTACTCTGTGTCAGGCAACACAGTGGAGAGGTTCTAGTGTGGATTATGGAAATAGATTTCTGGGCCTGAGTCCTGGCTTTACTCCCTGTTATGGGTGAGACTGATCACAACATTACACCTCTCTGAGCCTCAGTTGCCTCACTTGAAAAATGGAAATAATAATAACTTCTGCCTTATAGGATTTTTCTGCGGATTCAAAGGATGAGCACATGGAAAATACATAAAATAGTGCCTGGCATGTGGAATATAACCCCTCCTCCCGAAAAAAAAACGACAAAACAAAATAACAGAAAAAAAACAACCAGCTGTATTCATTTACAAATGAAGAAATTAATGTACAGAAAGTTTCAGGAAATAGTTCAAGGTTACTCTGATGATTAGTATCGGGCTACTAATTGGACCAAAACAAGGTAAGACCATATCTTGATTTCTACTGTCTTTTAAATGCTGCTGTCTTCCATAGATATCAAAACTTACTATATGAAAAACACTACATTATAACACAAAAATTATTCAAAAATAGGCTCTGTTCTCAGTGAGTTTGTAGTCCCCTAGAAGGAATAAGATACACCTGTGAACAAGGACACTGACAGTCACATAATACAGGAAGAGATGCTTCATGTGTAGAAATGATAGGAGGTCAATTTGAGTTGCAGGTAAAGAATCTATTCATGAAGAAGTGGGATTGGAACTGGCCCTTGACATGTTTGTGTGCGTGTGTGTGTGTGTGTGTGTGTGTGTAACCTACTCAAATATATATAAAACATTGTGAACTCTTATGTGTACCCTACTCATATATATATATGCTCATATATATACACACACATATATATACACATATATACACACACAAACATATATAAGTAGGTTATGTATTTCTAATTCACTGGTTATTAACAAGAGATGCTTCTGGTATGGAAATGATAGGAGGCCAATTTGAGTTGAAGATAAATAATCTATTCATGAAGGAATGGCATTGGATATGGCCCTTGACATATGTATGTGTGTATGTGTGTGTGTATGTGTGTGTGTGCATAATATGTAGGTTGTAATGAATGAGTGTTGTAGAATTCATCTGTTCCAATTCCCATATTTCTCAGGGCAAAATTGGTTAATAATTAAAGAATCTATTATTTATCAATTTATCCTGAATGCTAAATTCAAGATCTGTATTGGTGATTTAACTTCAAAACTTCACCTCATTGTCTAAATTCTGGGAGTTCGGCTAGTGTAATATACAGTCACAAGTTGATACTCCTGGGAAGGAATTCAATTTGTTTTTAATTATGCAACTGAAATATGTTTATTGTATAAAAATGAACTGCAGTTAATTGCACTGACCACAATTAAAAATGAAATCACCCATAATGTCATTGTCCCAGAGATGGTAGCTCATTATTCCTCAAGATATTTTTCTAGATTTTTCTCTCTCAGTGTTGCTGTTATCTGTTTGTCTAAAAACGTCTATTTAGAAAAAAGATATATATAATAAAGATATATGTATATTTACATATAAATATATATTTAGACTATATATATTACAAAAGATAACATCTCTTTCATAAAATTGGTTTCATATTCTACATAATACTTTCCAAAGTATTTTTAACTTAATATGTACTTCATGTGATTGACTATTCATACAGTATGCCTTTCAAAGGCTGATAGAATAGGAAGAAAATTATATTCCAGGGATATCCACTTCCTAAAAACACTTTAGGGATGCCAGACTCTTTAGAACTGTTTGCTTCTTAGTCTTATTGACTTGGAAAGAGCAGATGACGTGACTCCGGAGCTCATTGAATAGCACACATTGAATGAATTATATTCCGTTTAGTCTTCTCCAAAGCTGCTCATCTTTTGGGGAAAAAAAGAAGCTGACATTAAATTTTGTAAACACTTGTGACTATATATCCTTGTTTGTCCTTATTCTTTCACCCATGTCAGATGTGTGATTGAAAGCTGCTTAATTTATCTTTATTCACCTCAGATAAACCCATTAGCTGCCATCACTCACCAGTGGGATTAGGTCACTGCTGAGTTCAAACTAGTAAAGAAATATTTAGCAAAGTGAGAGGACTTGGGTGTAATCCTAGAAGGCACGTAAACCAGAGTCATTAAAGTAACAAGAGGAACATTGTGAAAAATATTCTTTCCTTTAGCAGGACTGAAGTCAATGTATTTGATATTTACTTCTTTCTAAATTCAATGATTTATGTGTCATCACCTCATATTGCCAGAGTTTCCAGATGGTTCCATTGTTGTCTGTCTTATTCAAAAGGGACACCATGCTTGTTGCACTTGTTCAATATATTTATTAAAATTGTAGTCATGTAGGTTAATATTTGCTGAAGACCTAAAATGTAACAATGATCCTGTATAATTAAATTAAATTAATTAATTTATTTGTTTATTGAAATGGAGTTTTGCTCTGTCACCCAGGCTAGAGTGCAGTGGCACGATCTCAGCTCACTGCAATCTGTGCCTCCTAGGTTCAAGCGACTCTCTTGCCTCAGCCTCCCGAGTAGCTGGGATGACAGGCGTGTGCCACCATACCTGATTAATTTTTGTATTTTTAGTAGAGACGGGGTTTTACCATGTTGGCCAGGCTAGTCTCGAACTCCTGACCTCAAGAGTCTGCCCGCCTCTGACTCCCAGATTCTAAAAGATTAGATTAAAAAGTCAACAGAAGAAGGTGTGTACGTGTGCACGCAGACGTGTGTATGTATATAATTACATATACAATTGTATAGATTTTGACTTAGAATTTATATAACAATTAAAGTAGCTAGTTACACACTTTTTATTTTCCACTTGTAATAATGACTAGAAAAGATATTTTACTTCTCAGAAAATACTCGAGTTCTGTTAGAGCCAGGTCAACATGAAATAAATCTCTTTTTATTTTGGTTTTTAAAGGGAAATATTGCACTTTAAGATGTATGAGTCTACACATAATGTAATATTGAAATAGATGTAGTTTTAACAAACATCAGAATAATGTTAAAAGCCAGTGAATCTGAATTTTAGCTTGGTCCTTCCAAACAAGCATTTTATCACTGAAGTGCCTAGAAACACACAATGTCTCAGGTTTTTAACAGTGACTCACTTCCTCTTTTAAATTTCCCAATTTGATTTAAAAAAAAAAAAAAAACAACTCAGTACTTGCTCAATAAATAGGTGTTAAATGGATGAAAGAATCAATGAATTGCTAGAGTCTAAGAAGATCTTTCCTTTAAACTCCTTCCTGGAATATGAAATCCCTCTTCTACTTATTTAACAATACAGTTTTCTATTTTATAAAGAGAGAATCCTGGATTCACAAGTTTTTCAACTTGAAGAAATATGTGTGTGCTCTTACACTTATAGCCACACAAAAGGTATCTGCAAAGTAAGTGAACAAGCCTAAATATTCACACCCTAAAATGTAAGGGGAAAAACAGTAATGGTACTTTCATTTTACAAAACAGGATATAATGCCAAGCAAATGTCAACTATGTATAATATGGCATTGTTTGTTTAATGAATGTTCCTGAGAAGTGCCCCCACCTTACTATTTTAGTTTCACGTATTACTTTGAGACAAGGAAGTAATTGACATATTATATTTTGTAAGTATATAAACAAATAGTAAAACTGCCAAACTATGGTTAGTCTATTGAAAACTGTAGGTAGTGATTTTCTTTTCATTCTTAAAAATATTTCTGAAAAACCAAGAGTTCACACTCTTTCAGTAAATTTCATATTATTTATGTCATTATATATACATTACATTCATAAGTCTGCAAAAATAATATATTAGTTTTATTTAATTTAGTTCTTCCCTCCCCAGCCTTTTCTTGTGGCGTATTGTAATGGACTTATTATTAAAATAAGAAAGCTGATTATAATAGAAAATTGTTATTACAGAAAAAATAACTTTGATAATGTGTTTTGGATCTCCAAAATTAACACATAATTCTTAAAATAATTTCTCTAAGCCTTCCTACTTTTCAAATGAAATATTGGGGACTTAATATACAATTACGTTTCCATAATATAATACTAAAAATGTGAATTTTTATATCACTGGCAAGATATCAAAAAATAAACTAGAGAAACATTGAGATATTAAAGAACAGGATGGTATACTGATACATATAATAGTTTCTGATATACACCTACATGTACATATCTAAGAATATTCAGCAGTTGGAGAGATAGCTAGGACTAGAATAAACGTTCTAAAGCAAGGTCAGCATGGCACCTACTATGTAAAACATTTTTTGGAACACAACCACGCTCATCTCTTTACATTTTGTCTATGTCTGATCTCAAGTAACAACAGTAGAGTTGAATAGCTGCAACAGAAACTCTATGATTCACAAAGCTAAAATCGTTTGCTATATGACTCTTTATAGAATAAGTTTGCTAATCCACGGTCCAGATGAGTGATTCTCAAAGCCTAGTCTGCAGACCAGTAGCATCATGATAAGCTGGAAATTTCTTAATGCAAATTATTGGGCTGTGCCTAAGACCTGCTGAATCAGTATCTCTGAGGGAGGGACCCAGCAGCTTGTATTTTACCAAGTGCCCCATTGGATTCTGATGCATGATTATGTTTGAAAATTATGGTCCCATAGTAAACAACATGTGTAAGAAATGGGCAAGACAGCCAAGTCAGGGAGATATCTGTGACTCAGAGTCCATGGCTCTGACTAAACCCACAGGGCTGATATCAATTACATGTGCCAGGTCAGAAATTATTAATGGATGCAAAATTAAGATGCAACTGAGGACTAATACATGGCACCAATCTGGCCTTCCTTCACACTTCCAGTGTTCCTAAACCTTCTACAAGCCACCACTATGTCTGGCCCTGGCCACTGCAAAAACCATCGAATTGGTCTTTTCTCTTTATTCTATCCTCTACCTAACAATCCAGTTACTGTTTTGAAATATAAGCTAGCCATATTCAAAATCCTCCAAAATCAACTCATATAATTAAAATTTAAAAAATAAAATTTCCTTTATATCTTCTTCCCACCCAAGCCAAAGCTTTAGGCTTTCTGTTCACTCTAGTGAGAACGCCTTCTCAAAGATATACTCACTATTATATCATAAATATACCTTTCTTATATACTGAACTCTTCTCACATGACTCTTCTGTATAAAAGTCTTCCCTGACTTTCCTATCTAAAATAGCGACCACTTTAAATGGGTGATATATCCCAATAAATCTATTAAAAAGAAAAACTAAAGGTGAAGGCTTTCTACAAAATACAATGTTTCATGGGATTATGTTCATATTTATACCCTAAAATTAAATCAGATAACACCTTAACTGTTCATAGCACCGCCCCTGAGTTCTAGTAAGAGCTCAAAATTATTTACTATTGGACTTTATGATGGATATCATATAGTATTATGTTATTACAAAATATTTTCTATTATGGCCATCATATAATCATACAATAATTATGATGTCAGCCTCATTTAAGCTGAATCTTAGGGACATTTGTTGGTTAAAAGATTACTTAAATAGAAATAAGAGAAAGAGATCAAATCAGGTTGGTAGCAAGGAATCTCTATATATGTTTTTCAAATGGTCCACTAATTTAAAAATTAGACAATGCACTTTTTGTTCACTGAAATATTTTAGTTCAGTCATTTTAAATATAGAAAAGAGATACAATTTGTTTAATAGCCTTTGGTTATAACCTGCTGTATAAAATATTTGGATCTTCTTAATCTTTTTGTATTGCAACAATACTCTTCCCCACTCCCAATTAACATGTACCATTATCATGACATACATACTTCACTTATACTCAATGATTTTAAATAATCATAAATATGTACTCATTTTTATAATAAATAGATCTAATATAAATTAAAATGCTATTACGATATTATCGTTCAAGTCTCTCAAGTTGGAACAAACACTTTGTTTTCATGCTTTACTACTCCTGTTCTTAGAAATGTGTAGTAAATCTCTTATGAAAAACAAAATATGTTTTGTTAGTTTGGTGTCCTTCTTCTCTGGTACTCTGAACATAACAGTTTTACTCTACACTTAAGCTTCTATTGTATAATGTAACTGCTTCCGTATTACTCTGGGGAAAGAAAGTGTCACAGGATACAAGTGAAGCCCCAGTCAATGCAGTTATTTTGAAAAAACATACAAACTATGGAAGTTACAAAACTGCTTTTGTACGCTTAAAAACTGATCTCACATGAGGATAGCATTTTTGAAAGATAGCTTCCTGTTGAGTCTCCTCGAAGAATGTCTACTTTCAAGTAACAACTCAATGACTTATCTTAAAACAGAAGACAGAAATTTTATTTTCTGTCTCCTACATGCTGTATTTAATTCTGTTTCTTGTTGTCATTAGTTTTGTATGTTGATATTCTCGTATTTATCATGAGTAAGCAGAAATATTAGGAGAGCAAACCATGTAATTATCACAATGACATCAGCAATAAATAGGTAATAAATGATAAACTTGAGAGACAGAAAAGAAAACTGAAAACTAAAGCATAATGATGTGACAGAGGTGTTTATCCCACCAGCATAGTCATCATCAAGATCATGGAGCCAGTAGCTGTATATTAATGCAACAAACACAAATCTTTCTTATCCCATCCCCAAAAGTCACCTAACCAGAGAAAATTGTACTATTATTATAAGAAACGTATATTGATTGCTTTATTTTGCTTAGCCCTTTCCATACATTATCTTATGTAATCCTTACAACAGACATAAAATAAGAGCACCATCCCCATTCAACAAGTGCTGAAGTGTAGAGGACTACGTGCTCGCAAAGGAGATGTTCCCGATAAGTCCTGCTCTTGCAAACAAAGCAGGACGTTTCTTCTCTGCAAACAGGAAGAACGAAAGAGTCAGCCGCAAACAGCAGACTCTGGTAACTGGTTAATGTTTAAGCATCTTGAGAACTCAGAAAGTTAGGGAAAGGTCAGAAAAACAACTCATGACATAAAAACAACTTGTGTCATAAAAACAACTCGTGTCTTGTGACGTAGTAAAATTCCACAAGCGTGTATAAAATAAAGCAGAGTGTGCTGCTCGGAGCGGCCGCCATGTTTGTCTTGTCCTGTGTTGTCTTGTGTGTTCATTCCTTTGTTTAGGAAACACGTGAACCCCAATACTGAAGTGTGATTAGGGAGGTGAAATAACTTGCCTCAGACTTTATCCTTACTAATTGGAGAGGCAAGAATTAAAAGCCAGATTTGTCTGACTCCAAGTCATTGTTTTTTTTTGTCCATAGTTATTAAGTGATATCTTTTCAGTAGTCTTAGGGATCTTTAATGACTACAAAAATAGAAACAACAAAAACTAGCTGGGTTCTTAATTGCATTTTGCCAAATTATTTCTGAAGATCCTGCTGTTAGAAATTCTGAAAATGTCAATCAGTGATAATTATTTCATATACAGCCCAAATTATTCTCAATTGATGGGGGACAAATGACTTTTAAATAAAAGCAAATGAATAGAACATTTAGACCGCACCTACATAAGTAAAATAAAGAGCATTGCCACTTTATTCAACAAATATAAGGTGACAAAAAGAAACTTGTTCTTCTAATTTTATTCCAAAAGCATTTTATTTAAATCAAACACCGATGTGATTGCCTTTCACTTCCTAGAGTGTAGACAAAATAGCTGAATGCAATGAGCGAGTTTTTATAAAACTGTGTAACATATTGGAGGAAATAATTTGGCAAAGTGAGAAATATCTAAGGTTATGCTGAGACCAATCACTTGTAAAGAAAAACACCACTTAATGTATTCTTAGAGGTAAGGATTTCTGTAAATGATAAATGTTTTTCTTCCTCAGGGCTGTTGATACTACTAAACATACTTTCAGCATGATAGAAACTTCCACCTGATTTTTAACAAAGCAACAATTGGCTTTGGTTTGGCCTTCCCTTCTTGTCTAACTTCCTCACAGAACATGGACAATGGTGTACAAGGTTGGGGGAGAAGTTTATGATTCTGCAGGAGCAAAGCCTACTATGACCTGAACTCCTGGCCTTTCCTAATTAGTTCTATAATCCTACCAATGAAGGAGGAAAGCCTAAGCATTTTCAACTATTTATAGAAAAGAATTGAATGAAAAATATTTGGGGCTCAAATTGCACAGAAAGTATAGTTAACATGAACACATATGCAATCCAAACATCAGTGTGCACATAAAATATCCAAAAGACAGTGAGATAGAGAGGAAAGAAGACCTGTACTTGCAAGCCCCTTATGAATTTGCAGCATACATAAGCTTGGGCAAGTAACTTTCCTTCTCTAGCTTCACTTTTCTCCTGCAAATTGGGGATGATCATCAATATCATGTTGATGTTTTGCTGTGAACATTATATAAATTATATACACATAGGGACCACCGCGATGTCTGACACAGACTTCATCTTCTGCTAGATGACTTAGACGAAAGATACACAGGCAAATTATTACTTCCTGGAGAAATTTATTAAAGTACTAAACTTACTCTGAGAATGACTTTCACTTTATGTCCTGACGGTTCATTTCCCTTTTTTTTCCTTCCTTCTTTCCTTTCTTCCTTCCTTCCCTCTTTCTTGCTTCCTTTCTTTTTTTTTTTTTTTTTTTTTTTGATACAATATCTTCTTTTTTTTTTTTTTTGTGAGACGGAGTCTCACACTGTGGCCCAGGCTGCAGTGCGGTGGCATGATCTCAGCTCACTGCCAACCTCCGTCTCCTGGGTTCAAGTGATTTTCAAACCTCGGCCTCTGGAGTAGCTGGTATTTCAGTATCCTGATGCAGCATGCAGCATCTTGGTGCAGTGTTATGCTGGGATTCATTATAAAAAAATACTTCTTAGAGTAGGACTATGAATAGAAATGAAGTCTTTCTGATAACTTTCGGATGATTTTAGGAATCCAGGCTTAATAAAATTGGTCCTGGAATTGGGACCTGATTGGAAATGAATAAAAGAGCCTCATTAAATCGGCTGTGTCCGTTGTGTAGCTAAATTATGTATTGGACAGCCAAAGAGGTGATGTGTCCTTTAATGTCAAAACAAAAGGTGAAAAAAGTAGTTAAAAATTTCCTAAATGCCTACTCAGTCTATGTATATTTATATAGAAAATAAGAAACTGCTGATGAAATAAAGAAAAAAATGAAAGAGAAAGAAAAAGAAGAAAGAAAGAAAAGAAAGAAAGGAAGGAAGGAAGGAAGGAAGGAAGGAAGGAAGGAAGGAAGGAAGGAAGGAAGGAAGGAAGGAAAGGAGAAGGAAAGAGAAGAAAGGGGGAGGGAAGAAAAGAGAGAAGGGGGAAAGAGAAAGAGAACCAAACTCTCTCACAGATCATCACAAAATTGGCAAGTGGCAAAACGATTCAGGAAGATCATGCAGTTGAATTGGTGACTGAACACATTTTGTGACTGAGTCAATGTTGCTCCTACTATTTCCCCACTCCCACAGAGAGAGACTGGCGGATGGGTAACAGGAACTGCTCTCTCAGCTTGTTTCAGCCAACAGCCAGTATTTCCTGCAAGATGAAGCCTGGTAGGGATCTAACAGGCTAAGCGTGATGGCCAGCCAGACTGTGTGTGAAGTCATTGCCTGAGGATAAATGAGGGGAGGCAACAACCTCTACAACAACACAGTAGTGGCAGCTTGTTCGTAACAAGCTGTACCACAACAGATGCAGTGGTAATTAAATTTGGGGTGTGGATCTCAGGCAATCACTTTCAAATAGGCTGTCAAATTTAAATAGAACTACATCAAGAGTTTCTGCCTGGCCGTCTGCATTGGGAGGGGGTTTTATTTATCAAGACCCAGCAGCCAGATTGCTTTTAGTATGAAGCTTATGGATTCTCATAAGTTTTTTCTGCTTAATTACTTGCCTATTTTACTACAATGACTACTGTGGACTGTGTGCTTTGGAACTGACAAAGCCTTTTGCCCACTATAGTTATTTCCTGATTAAAAATAGGCCATCCACTGTTATGTGCAAGTTATGTTAATTCACAATAAATATATTTTGTCTTGCATGACCACAGACATTTTCAGTGATTATTCCAGAAAGACTGTGATATTGATAGGACTTATATTATAACTAGGATAAAGGTGGGTAGATACATTCAGAACAGTAAAATATCTCATGAGTGAGTAGAAAACAAACTTCTATTCTAGTAATTGTTGAACTAGGCCATACTGCTTTTTGAGTTCATTTCTTTTTGAAAAAAATGTATAACCTTGCCACCAGTAGATTTTGATATCCAAAATAATACCTCAGAGTAATCATTTACAGGAGAAACTCTGAGATGGAATTTTCTATTGCTGTCTACTCAGTAAGCTTTGATGATAAGCCTACTACAATAAATACTAAACATTCACTTCATTATTATTCTTTTTCCAAATTGGCAGAAAGCCAGCCCTAGATGATATTCCACTTAAATTTCCAACGTTTGAGTAGAATAATATTTGTAATAAATCAGATTATCAATCTTGGTCAGATAATTCACTGCCTAAAAACATAAAGCTCCCCAAGGGTCTGAAAGCCAGTAAATCCTAGGTGGAAAATTATCTCATTAATTCTAAACCCAAGTCTGCGTGAGACAAATGTTTCCAAACTCTACTTTGCAGTCCAAACATTCCTGGATCCTCCCATGGATGTTGAGATTCCCTCCCCTTTCACCTCCTTTTCATCTTTCATCTGTCAGTAATGTGCATACCCATGGGCAAACACATGCAAACAATTGATGTTCATGCATAGGGACAGGCTTAATCTAGACTGCAGAGTTAACTACTAAGAAATTAAAATAATGAAAAGCTCTATCCTATATGAAATATAGAAGCACTAATTAAATAATATGTAAGCACCCAAGACCAATTATACAAGTAGACAGAGTTAATGATGTAATATAATGGTGAGCTGGAATTAGTTCTGATCTAAAAAATCTTCCCTCATTTGATCATTATTGGTACCTAATTTATTTAAATGAAAAAGAATTAAAATTTAATGCAAATATAGTTGAGAGTTGCCCTTACTGAATTGGCAAATGTTTACTAAACACTTAACTGTGCAATGAGCAAGATGCTATAAAAACTATGTGTAAAATACAGGCCTGGATCAGAGCTAGTCCACAATCCTTTTGCAAAGAGAAGAGAGAAGGCTCACATGCAGTAAATAATGAAAAGCAGAGTGTGACCAAGGATTAAAACTGATTCCTATATAAATCCTATATAAAAAGATACAATGTGTATCCTTTAAGAAAAGTCTTGTGGAATCTATTTTGGAAATAATGGTTGATAAAGAGGATATGTCTGGTTGAAAGATTATCATGAAGGCAACAGATAGGCAAAATCAAAAGAGTCCAAAATAATCCAGGGCCTATGGTCACTGAATTTATGTAAAAGAAAAGTCCGGGAGAGAGCCTGAGAAATGGTTTAAATTTGATTCAGCAGTAAGAACATAGCTTTAATAGAATTGTGTCTGGGGTTTCTGGTTAGTGAGGAGAGCCATGAGTCATTTTGATAAGCATAGCTACCATAAGAGTTTTAAGAAATAAGGCTGTAATCCATCAAGGAGAGAGATTAATATGGTTTGGCTTTGTGTCCCCACCCAAATCTCATCTTGAATTGTAATCCCCGTGTGTCCAGGGAGAGACCTGGTGGGAGGTGACTAGATCATGTTTCCCCTTCACTCTCTCTCTCTCTCTCGCCACCTTGTGGAGAAGGTGCTTGCTTCTCCTAAACTTTCTGCAAAAATTGCAACTATGCTGAGGGCTCCGCAACCATGTCAAAGTGTGAGTCAATTAAACCTCTTTCCTTTATGAATTACCCAGTCTCAGGTAGTATCTTCATAGCAGTGAGAGAATGTACTAATACAGGGATCATTTGATGACAGACATGATGAAATGAAGAGGCAGATGATATTATAAGAAGTGAAACACCAAGCAGAACAGAGAGACCTGTGCAGAAAACTGCCAACAGTCTTAAGGTGAAAATATCCCCTAAATGAGAGACATCTTTTGTCAATACTTCATGTCAAATAAGCTTGGTAATTTTAGTCATTTATTAAACATCTAACCAACACTGGACAAATTACTTCAATTGTTTTCTAGAAGACATAGGGCAAAGAGGCAGACATGTAGAGTCCATAAAATAACTATAACTACCAAGGAAGGGAGAATTCTGAGAAGACAAAAACACGACTTACAAAAGAGCCTAACAAATTGTTCATAGGATTTCACACATTGCCCAGCAATGGCCAGCTCTGAGGAAAATGATGTTGGTAGCTTCTTTCCTGTTAGAAGAGTCAGACTCAGTTTAAGACAAAATTAGGTATACACCTACCTACCCTGTAAAATGAATACAAATAATTCAAGAGTGTAGCTAATGAAAATATTCCCACAGAAGCAATGTAGAAAGCAAACTATGCTTTAAATCACAGCAGAAAGAACATGCCTTTGAAACTTTAGATAATTAATTTTATGAGTCAACCTTTATTGAATTCCTATAATGCTCTGGGTTCTTTCCAGTTTTCTCAGAACCTGAGTTGGATGTAGCCTGTATACAGTGTTTATGTTAATAATCTTTTGAGAAATAAAATTGCATTATGAACCTGGAGCACACAGTTGGAAACATTGGTGAATAATATATTCATGTATTTACTGATTGATATGGTTTGGCTCTGTGTCCCCATCCAAATTTTGTCTTGTAGCTCCCGTAATTCCCACGTGTTGTGGGAGGGAACTGGTGGGAGTTAATTGAATCATGGGGGTGGGTCTTCCCCATGCTGTTCTCAGATAGTGAGTAAGTCTCACAGATCTGATGCTTTTAAAAATGGGAGTTTCCCTGCACATGCTCTCTCTCCTTGCTCACCACCATCCAAGATATGACTTGCCCACCACCCTCCAAGATATGACTTGCTCCTCATTGTTTTCCACCAGGATTGTGAGGATTCCCTGGCCATGTGGAACAGTAAGTTCATTAAACCTCTTTCTTTTGTAAATTTCCCAGTCTCGCATATGTCTTTATCAGTAGATTGAAAATGAACTAATACACTGATCAAAGCCCTCACTTCTTCCATCTCAGGGCTAATTTTCTACAAGTGTTGAGGCATATGTGTTTTTTCTGTTCATTTAAGCTATCCTTTTAACTTATTGGTTTCTTAATTCAGTGATTCTCATAATGTGTCTGGGATGAACAGAATCAATTTCACTTGAGAATTTATTAAATTTGTAACTTCTAAGGCTTCACTCAGGCCAAATGAGTCAGAACTTCAGGGGGATAAAGTCCAGTGATTTATGTTTTAAGGAGCTTTCCAGGCGATTTTGACACATACTCTGAAGTTTGAGAAGTATTGCATCACGGCCCAAGGCATGGTGGACTCCCAACTTGCTCTCCTTTTACCGTTTAATATTTATAATCTCTAGGTCTACACATGCTGCTTCATATTCATATGGACTACGATTTGTTAAGAATAATTGTATATATATTGTACATTATCATAATTGGTATATTTGTATATGTATGTTGTCTTTTTGTGTTTTGTTTTGTTTTTAGATGGATTCTCCCTCTGTTACCCAGGCTGGAGTGCAGTGGCATGATCTCAGCTCACTGCAACCTCCACTTCCCGGGTTCAAGCGATTCTTCTGCCTCAGCCTCCCAGGTAGCTGTGACTACAGGCACGTGGCATCAAGCCTGGCTACTCTTTTGTATTTTTAGTAGAGACAGCGTTTCACTGCGTTAGCTAGGATGGCTTCGATCTCCTGACCTCATGATCCGCCTGCCTCGGCCTCCCAAAGTGCTGGGATTACAGGTGTGAGCTACCGCGCCCGGCCATACGTGTATGTTTTCTTTCCACAGTGAGTTTATGGGCTTTTTGTAGACTGAGACTGTCTCCTACTTTGACATACATTGGTGGTTCTCAACTTGTTTTTGTGCCTCAGCAGACATTTGCCAATGTCTGAAGAAGTTTTTCATTGTCATCATGGAGGTAGATGCAACTGGCATGTGGTGGGTAGTGTTCAGTGGTGCTTCTAAATGTGCTACAATAAGCAGGATCCTGCTCCACCTCAATAAAATTATCTGGCCCTAAATGTTAATAGTGCCGAGACTGAGAAACGCTTATGAAATCTACACTGCTTAGTACAGAACTAGGCATGTATTTTGGTGCTAACCATGTTATCACCTTTAATGTAAGACTTCTATTTTAGAAAAAGATCCAAGAGTCAACTTATGTTCTTCTCTGCATTTATTATTTTAGTCATGTATCTGCTGGCCATTAATGGAAAGAGGAGCTTGGACTTGTTGGTATGTACTTGGGAATAGAATTGGAGCATACCCTTTCTGCGTTTCTCTTGGTTCAACATTTTCAAAAAAGAACAAAATATCCTCAGTAAAATTTCCTCAAAACAAAGTTATCTACTGCAAAAGAAGCAGATACAATGTATAGAACAAATAAGGAATAATACACTAGTGTCACATGATCTTATTGGTCAATATACATTATATAATTACACAAAGTTTTATGTAGTGTATTGCAGATAGAAATCTTTGCTAATAATAACGAATTTCATTTGAAAATTTTCAGCCTAGGCTCTTTTCATGCATGTGTGTGTAAATGTCACTTAAAAAGAGTTATATACTATATATAGTAGACATCTAGATGTTTACTAAATATAAAATTTTCCCAATGATTAGCATGCCTGATTAGCAGGGTAAATTTGCTTATTGCCCTTAGAAATACAGAAATGATTTGATTTGTAATAATCTGTCCATGCATCATCTCATCTGCAGGTAATTTAGATGCTTCTACAGCTAAGATGGCCCAAGTATCAATGGCCGTCATACTTTTTCACAAAGATGCCTGTTTTACTTCCACTTCTAGGAAGGAGTCTAAAAGGAGAAAGATTGGAAAGAAGATCTAGCTGTACTTAGTAACTGACTGAATGCAAGGGTTAACTGGAAGAGAACATAAATCAAGATGACATCTAGGTATCTGATTTGGAAATCTAAATACAAGATTTTGAAATTCCCTGGCAGAGAAACATGAAAGAGAAGATAGCAAATAAGTGAAGCCATTCCTTAAATTAACAAAAATACACATATGGATTACAGTCTTATTTTCCTTATTACCAGGCTTCCTGTTTCTGGCTAAACATTCCTCAAAGAGAGGAAGTAGAGGAGACAGGACACAATGAAATGAAATGTGAAAATATTATTCAAAATTTAAAATACAATTTTGAAAAAGATGCCAGCATCCTCAACAACAGCATACACTTGCATCCACATGAATGAAAGATAAATGCCTCAGGCTGGTTGCTGCTGGGCTTCTGATCATGGGTGTGCCTGCAGGAAAACCTGTGTATTTCAGCACTGTTTATGAGTCATCATGGGCAAAAAGGACACCCAATCCTACCTAAGACATTTTCAGATCTCAGCTTTAAGAACAACTCATTTTCTCATAACAATATATGAAGAAGACAAGAACCCCGACAGTGTTGCTGTCACAGTCTCTACTGTGAACTTGCATGAGGCATATCAGATTGTAGAAAGCGTGTCTACGTCTGTATTATCTAGAGCTATATTTATATCTGTATCTAGATATCTATAGGTAGACAAAATAACGAAGACACTTCCACTTTTACGGGTATTAGAATTCATAACCAACATACTTAAAACTTCACCTTTCTTAAACACGCAAAAATATTTTTTCTTAAGGACTTGAAATTCCCCTATTTTTGTCTTTTGGAGTCAGATATTTTGAATAAATCAAGGAGTTCTCATCACTTTCTCAACATTTCAGGTGATCTGCTTTCAGGAAGACAGACATTGGAGTAAGGTACTGTTATCTTCTACTAACCCCTATGTGAGGGTACCCATGTTTTCTTGAAGCAACTTATCCACAAGTGTCTGCATCCAACTTATACCAACTCCCCTGGGAAAGAAGTTTTCCTATTGTTATTATGTAAAGTGTTTATTTACGATGAATCTTTTACACAGGTTGTATTTTATGATGTGGCAGCATCTCATTGTGAAGCAAATATAAGCAATCGAATAACAGTAGACCACATCAGACTAAAAATCAAAACATGGCACAGAAGAAGGAAGCCTGTCACACTTTTTAAGGAATAAAAAAATAAAATAAAATGTTCTGGCGGTTTCCAATTTGAACAGTATTGCACAACTGTTTCACAAAGGAATTGTGCCAAAATAATATCTTTAGTTTATTTTGAACCCCATCCTTTCTCTTCAACCACACAGTTTATTACAAATAGAACACCATGTCTAGAAGGGACAGGATATCCTGATGGCCTATGCACTGTAAATTACTAAAGACACCATTTCTGCAAATGATACATTGTGCAAATGCAAATGTCATATTAGACTTTCAAATCCAATGATAATTTGACAAACAAAATCAGCCACAACATTGTGAGGTGCCAAAGTTGATTCCTATCTCTTGTAACTGCCTTATGCCTCAATTTGCTCACGGAGCACTGGCAACATATCCTTTTTGAAAAGACGTTAATAATGAGAAACATAGTTATCCAGTCAAGACTGTGAGACAAGCAGAAATGTTTCAAGTGCTTCCACTGGGTTTAAATGTCTTGATTTCTAGGGAGTTCATTCACTCTAGCTTAGGGTGAACGAACCCTCAGCACTGTTGACATTTAGTGGCAGATAATTTCTTTTTGCCTGAGCGGTCCTGTGCATTGTAGGAAATCCAGCTGTACCCCTAGCCTTTATCCACTAGATATCAATAGTGCTCCTCTGGGTATAAAAACCAAAATGTCTGCAGACATTGCCAAAGATCCCCCGGGGGACAAAAGTGCCCCAGGCTGAGCATTGCAGTTTATCGTAAAAAGAAAACAAAAACAGTACCCACACAGTTTGAAAAGTCTTTGCAGGCTAGCTACTCTCCGCATCCTACTTTCTAACCCGAAGTGAGGACCAATATTTCTTTGTTAAGAATGGGAAAGAGTGAGGGAGGTTGTTCTAGAAATTGGCATGTCATTTCTCAAATAAGTCTCCTATTTGTCAGGAAGCACTTTCTCTTTGCCTAGGTTGAGGGTCAGAAAAATGAAATACAGAATGATATGAATGCAGGGCCACAGCAGAATCATATGCTCCTCATGTAATCTCACATTTTGCAGGAAAACACATGTTCATGGTGAACGACTCAGCCCAGCTTTGCTGCCCTATTTCCATCTAGAATTTTCACCCCCATATCTCTCTATAGGTTTCCAAACTTATTCCCTCTTCTGCTTTTCTACCCATTTATGGATTGATGGGAACCTCTTTGTGGTAAAAGCTTCCCAAACGAGCGGGGACCATGCTATGAGAACATGTATTTGCTATGAAGGAGACTAGACAAAAAGCTGGACTTTCTCAGTTTTAAATATAAATAAACAGCTTTTCTGTTTTACTCATTTATTCAGTCAGCAAATATCCATTAAGTGCTACTCTATGACAGGAATTGTACTAGAAAATTTCAGAGACAAATTTTTTACCAATAAAAATGACTGTGATACACATCATGTTTTTTTTCTTAAAAAATCTGCTATTTCATATTTATCCTTTATATAAATAATTTAATATTATCAGCACATAATAATAAACATAAAAAAATCTTGACTATTTTCTCAAGCTGGAACTTTGTACTACCTTTTTGTATAGATGATTCCAATATGGTTGGTTTGGTCATACATGTTTTAAGATTCTGGCCGGGCGTGGTGGCTCAAGCCTGTAATCCCAGCACTTTGGGAGGCCAAGACGGGCGGATCACGAGGTCAGGAGATTGAGACCATCCTGGCTAACACGGTGAAACCCCGTCTCTACTAAAAAATACAAAAAAAAAAAAATTAGCCGGGCGAGGTGGCGGGCACCTGTAGTCCCAGCTACTCGGAGGCTGAGGCAGGAGAATGGCGTGAACCTGGGAGGCAGAGCTTGCAGTGAGCCGAGATCGCGCCACTGCACTCCAGCCTGGGCGACAGAGCGAGACTCTGTCTCAAAAAAAAAAAAAAAAAAAGATTCAAAGATGTAATCACTATTTTTGCCTTAATTCCTATCCTTTTTTAAAAAGCAATTAAAAGGAGGAAATCTATGTCCAAGTTCACATGTTCAAATTGCTTTGGGGACATTTTCATCAATCATACCTTCAGTGTATCTGAGAAAGGTTAGCAACTCTTGTTCAGAAAATTACAGCACTAATATCTTAAGTGACTTGGGTACATTGCCCACAACCATATATATCGTCACATAATCAACTGACCAACTAGAATTCTACGGTGAACACTGTGGGAGGCAAGTCAGTCCAAAGCCATTTTCCTCTACATTCCCTTACATGCCTCACTTCATTCCACCTTTCTCGCTCTCTCCCAAGTACTTTTCCATGTGTTTCGTTCTGCTTACTTACAACTTCCTCTTCAACTTTTTTCAATTCCAACCACGGCCATGTGAAATTTACATTTATATATTTTTTCGTGCGAACATCTTATCACAGTAGTATATCCATGGTCCTATTGTGGGTAAAAGCAAATGCTGAAAAGCTGACACAAATAGTCATGTTACGCTATTACAGTTTGTACATGTTTTCAGACTCACTATTTATTTCTGGTTCATATGGGTAGCCTCATTTTAAAGGGGTGAGGTAAAAAGGATCTTGAAGATAGTAGATTATAAGAAAATAAAAAGCTCCCTCAGGGAATGATGACTTCCGTGTCTGTTATATAAAGCGGTATTCATTTCTTAACCTTAAGTGAGTGATTATTTCTCTGTCTTTACAATATATTCACAAGCTCAACACATAATCTTTTACCAAATTGTTTGCCAATTTTATTTCTGGAAATCTAGGAAGATTTCTGAGATCCAAGGTGGATTCTGTGCATTCAATTAATTTTTCTCTAAGAAGAGCATCTTCTGGTTAAAATTCTCTGATATCTCTCATTTCTAGAGCTGTCACTGTTAGATTGCATTGTTCACTCAAGTTTTGATAATCATTTGTCAATCCTGTAATTATTAAGTGTCACAATGCTTATGATCAGCCCAATACATTTGCTGAAATTAATCATGTCCAAATCAATGACAATGGCATAATTAGACATACACCTTACTGCATTAACAGTCCCTTAGGCAGCTCACTTATCTAAGTTGGAAGGACCAATAGAAAGGAAAATTAATCCCAGTTTTAAGTTGTCCTATATTACAGCACTTGGATAAGGTTTAATAGGTATCAATGATGATACATTTGAGCAGTGAGACTATCAGAAACCCTTTTTTAAAAACTAACCTCACCAAAATGAAGGAAGGAAAAATTCAAGAGAGATTTGAAATTTCAAAGGAAATCCTTTTTTCTCAAAATTCTTGCTCATTTCCTGTTCTTGACCATACTTATTAAAGTTGTAAATGCTCTGTGTTAGAAATGTATGAAGGTCTCATATGTTTATGTTTTTAAGTAGATTTTTATTATAATCCAGATCATCGATAGTGATATGTCCAGATTTATTATGGTGAAAATGAAATATCTTCCCAGCTCTTGATCTTTTTTCTTCCTGTTTTCTTTCCTTCCTTTCTTCCTTTTTTCTTTGTTTTCCTTTCTTTCTTCTGTATCTCTGCCTCTATCAGAATATTAGATACATTTATTTTATATGAATTTAGGAATAATTATAATAATGAGCCTTGCTTTCTCTCTAAAGAATAGGGTTTGGGCTGTGCGTAGCAGCTTACGTTTTTTACCCTAGCATGTTGGCAGCCCAAGGCGGGAGGATCAAGAATTCAAGACCAGCCTGGGCAACATAGCAAGACTGTCTGTACACAAATTACAAAATTTAGCCAGGCATGGTGGCATGAACCTGTAAGTCCTAGCTACTTGGGAGGGTGAGGCAGGAGGATTGCTTGACACCAGGAATTCAAGATTGTAGTATGCTCTAATTGCACCACTGTACTCCAGCCTAGGTGAGAGAGTGAGACTCTACCTCCAAAAAACAAAGAAAACAAACTAGAATAGGGTTTCAATTTATTTTTCCAGATTACTACTCCTTTGCATTGGCTCAGAAACTTTTGTTGCTCTCTTATAAAAGGCATAAGAAGTTAATATATTGTTTCAGTAGACATTTATTGAATGATTTTTATGTGCCTCAAACTTTCTTTAGTATTCAACATTCATTCAGCAACAGTATGCAATAAACACTATAATGATCTTTGCTTTACAGATAAGGAAATTGAGGCATAAAGGAGAGATAGCTTGTCCAAATTGTACATAGCTGTCAAGTAGTAAAACTGAAATAATACCTCATTTCTATGTAACTTTGAAGTATGTTTTCTTAACTGCTATACTTTGAGACCTGAAGAATTTATCTTTTGCAAGTTCATGCAGATTATGAACAATGAAACGACAATTTGAATACAGATATTTGGACTCCAAAGCCAGTGATTTTCATCACCATAATACCTTGCTCCAGGAAAATTATGTTTGCTGATACAAAATAATACGTGTGGAAGCTGTATGTGATGCCTACAATTGCACTTTTTGGTTATCGCACCTGCATTTTTCAAAGTAGAAACCACAGGATCTATTTATTTTTAATGTGTAGTCAAGATTTATATTCTACTTTCATGTAAAATCATCATTTTAATAATATAACTGGTTTTTTTTCTCAATATTAATAGGGTGAGCGGGAGCTTAAGAGACTGACACATGATATCCGCAATATTTTTTCTATAAAATGTGTAATTCCATAACAATTAGAAAAATTTAGCAGAAATTATTATTTTATATCTTCATGGCTTGTGCCTTCTTTTTTGTATCTTGGGAAAAATGGTGGTTCCTTTGAGAACTGGAGACAGGCCATCAGTCAATCAAAACCACTGACTCTCGGATCCTGCAGCATCCTTAGGTGCTGATCTAGTCCGACTGTGTTCCCATCCACTGCCTTCGTTTGCTATCATTCCTCTCTGGGTTCCAGCCCAGTGAGATACGGCAGAATAGCACAACAAGCCCAGGAAGCCAGAAGGATTGGAAAGAAAATACAAATCGACCTCTTATTACCTGTGTGACCTTGAGCAAGCTTATTCATGTTTCTCAGGCTCCATATCCTAATTTATAAAACTGAAATGTTCGCTCCTATCTACAAGGTTGTTTTGAAGAGCAAATGAGCACAGTTCTGGCAATATGGTAAGAACTCAATTCATGCCATGTTATCTTCTCCCCTCCTTCCACTTCATTTATATCCCATTTGGTATGCTATCTGTATCAGTGCCATATGCAGACACATGTCCTTCCCAGACCCTGAAGGAATATGATTCATTCTCTCTAATTATGTCCTCCTAGCGCTGTGTGCGTAACTCTACAATGGCATTATATTGTCTTAGAGTTATTCGTTATGTGTCTCTTTTGTCCACTAGTCTATAAGCTTCATGAAAAAGACAGCTTAGCTCTTTGTAAGTTGTATCTCGATCATTTACAACAGTTCACGGGACATGGCAGCCAAAACATAAGTATTTGCTAAATGAAAATGAGGTCATTTACCTTTCTTAGTCTTGGTTTTCTTATGATTAAAATTATATCATGGATCTGGCCTTTTAACTTTACAGGATTTCAGTGAGAGTCAAATGAGACATTATTATAAATAATAAAATAATTCAAAATATTCAGTTATAATTTAACACCTAATTGGGCATTCAATACAGAAAATTTCAAAGTGGCATACTATTCATTGTCACAATATGCACTTACGCTATTCTGTCTTATATGATGTAGTATGTTAGGTACAGAGCTAAATTTGAGCTCATATCTCTTACAGTGGTCGTCCATTCCATAAGATCAACCTTCAGTTATCCCAAATACATTTTTGTTTTTGGAGAAATTCTGCCATTAGTAAGATATTCATTGTTTTATGCAAGACCATTGTCTCATGTAAATAAATAAATTAAGAAGACCTAAAAGGATATTTTTTGAAGTCCTATGGCATTTTCATTTTTCAAGTGCTTGATTAATTTTAGGAGGTAACTCCAAATATTTTTTTAATGCACATCAATTTGTGCAACTGTCTGAGACTAAAAACACAAGAGAACATTTATTGCCCCTGTGGAAGATAAGGGTACAGGTGGGTTTATAAACCAGATAGAGTGTCTAAAGACCAAAAAGAAAACTGAACAATGGAATATGTTTGCTTCCTTATCCAAACCAATTGTTAGCACTTGCCCCAAACTGTTAAATACTCTCTGTGGATAGTTCTACCTCAGGAAGTATATAGACAATCTCCACAACTTTGAAAGCAAAATCTTCCCTCACTGAGGCTGCTCTTTCTCATCAATCAAGTTTTCCATGAAATATCTTTTCAGAGAAATCTTTCTGATCACCCTACCTAGTATATATCTCCCTCATTGTTAGGATTCACTTGCTCACTCTCTGTCACTCCTTGGAATCAATCTCTCTCTCTCTCTCTCTCTCTCTCTCTTTTCTTCCTTCCTTCCTTCCTTCCTTCCTTCCTTCCTTCCTTCCTTCCTTCCTTCCTTCCTTCCTTCCTTTCTTTTTCTTTATTTTTCTTCCTCGCTTTATTTTCCTTCTTTTTCTTTCTTGCTTCCCACAATAATATAAGAACTATGTGAACATCGGCCCTGCCTTTTGTTCATTTCTGAACTAATAATGACATGAAGAGTGTCTGGCATATGTAGATGCCAAAAAGTAGTTGTCGAAAAAGAAATGGGTCGGGTGCAGTGGCTCACGCCTCTAATCCTAGCTTTGGGAGGCCGAAGCGGTTGGATTGCCTGAGCTCAGGAGTTCAAACCAGAGTGGGCAACACAGTAAAACCCCGTTTCTACTAACATACAAAATATTAGCTGGGTGTGGCGGTGAGCACTTCTAGTCCCAGCTACTTGGGAGGCTAAGGCAAGAGAATTGCTTGAACCCGCCAGGGAGGCAGAGGTTGTAGTGAGCTGAGATTGCACCACTGCACTCCAGCCTGGGCGACAGAGCAAGACTCTGTCTCAAAAAAAAAAAAGAAAAAAAAGAAAAAGGAAAAATGAAATAAGTGATGAATAAGTGAATGAAAGAGTTTCATTGAGTGAAAAATAGAGGCGAAAAGAGTTGTTTCTGCAACCTTCATTTAAAAGTCATTCATAGCTGGGTAAATATCAAAGTCAAGCTGTTTCTTCTCTTGGTAGTGAGGTTTGTGCAAAGTAGCATGTTACTCTTAATCTTGCCAGTCCTGCTTTGTGAAAAACTTTAAGATCATTGACAAATATCCTTAGGCAGATCCACCTGACCTGTGTCTTAAAAAAAGGCTTATTAGTACAATTTTGAAATTGTATTTTCAAACTTTATTTCTCCTTAGAAATGTACATTTATGCAAACAGAGACACTAATACAAATATTTTTATACTTTGCCCCCCTTTTTTTTCCCTAAAAGCATTATGGAAGGAATCCAGCAAAGCATAGAAATGTGGCATTGTTTGAGTTATAATTTTAGGTTTCCTGATCTAATTGTCAATGATGTTATTGCCAGGATGACATTCATTTGAAGGTGAACCCAGAAGACCATTCAGATAAACTAGATGAAATGCATTATGGGTTATTCTTACACTTATACACACACACACTCACACACACACATCCAATGACAATATGTTTTCAAAATTAATCAGAAATAAAATGGAAGTAATATATAGTATGACTCCTACTTAAATATTTTTAAAATATGGAGTTTTCTAACCAATCTTAAGTCTTTTCAAATAGTAAGTTTTGTATTTTCATGTATATATAATTTGAGCCTACCCCTTTTTCCTTCAATGAAGAGAAGGGCAAGCCATGTAACTCTTAGTTGAGCTCTCTTCTTCATCTTTTGGTATAGCTGGACTTGTCTTCTTAGAACCTCAGTACTAGCCCTTTTGCTGGATCAGAGCCCTAGCCAGATGGTTGCTATTACCTATGATTGTTTTTAAAAGGCAGCAGTTACCATGTGGATGGAAATATTCCAGGGCTGTTCTCAGAGAGCTATGCAGCCACGTTCATTATCAAGGAATGAAAATACCAAGTTTAACTTTATTTGTCCCATAGTAGATTGTAGAAAGTTGCTTTAGTCACAGACCGCAGCCTGCATCTCCACACAGAGGGGCCTCTGGTTATGAATTGTGCAGTCCTGCAGGTCCAATATCAGGTGAGGTAGTGGATGCAGAAAGTCACAGGTTGCTACCTATGTGTTAGGGCTAAGGAAAAAGAAGTTCTGTCAAGTCTCATGAGAGATGTTACCTTTTATTGTAAGGAGGTCCCAGATGCTTCATATATTTTATCCTATTTTCACTACTTTTTCTACTACTGCTATTAACACAAACACCATCACCACAATTATATGTGTCCACTTTGTACAAGGTATTGTTCCAGGATATTTGTGTGCATTTATTTGCACTTTAATTCCCCCTAAAACAAACAAGGCAGATAATTGCACAATTGATGGATGAGGAAACCGCGAGTTTCATATACAGCCAATGAAGTGTAGACATAGAGCTAGGACTTCAGTCCAGTAAACTAGCACCCAAAGACTGATGTTTCCCCACCGATGTATTCCATTTGTACACAAGGCCCTACAAATAATGCCGTGCTTTGCCTTCCAAATTTCCAATCTTCTCTAGCTGATACAAAAGTAATATTCTAAAATGGACATATTGATATCACAATTCCAGGAAATAATTCCAAGATGATCTTTGAGTTTTCCTGCATTTATCACTGTTTGCAGTTTTCTTTTCTAACACATGGATTATATACCTCTGCTCTCTTAGAGGAAAAAACACACACACCAAAAAAAAACAAAAAACAAAAAACAGTCAATTGCATTTTCTGGGCATCAACTAAAGGGAATAAAGAGGTTATTTTCACCTTTATGAGCAGAAGATGGTTAGGATCTCAGATTCTCCTATTTGCATACGCAAGAAGGAATTCAAGCTGTGTTTGTCAGCATTGACCCACTCAAGCCCTGTAAGTCTGACCAAGCATCACACAGTCAAGTTCGAAGAGAATCAGTAGAGAGAAAACTTTGAGGATGGAAAAAAAATCAAAAGTGACACATTTGTGATGAATTAATTTTGAATGAGGATAGAGATACTGATAAGGTAAAATGTAACAGAAAGAAATTAAAGTAATTGCCTTGAAGTTCCTTGATGATGGGACAATTCCAAGGTGTACTATCCATGCTTTTATTCATTACTGAGTAGTCGGGAGGAAAAAAACGTTTAAGCATTTTACTAGCAAAAGAACTCTTCCAGAGTAGAACATTTTGTGAAAATAGCCAACAAGTAAATGTAGGCAGCATAATATTTTGGGGAATAATTTTATGGCACCACAGGTACTGTTATCTGAGACATCCAGCAGGAAACTCAGCAGTCAGCAAGAGATCTCCCACATTTTTGCACATAGGCTGAAATGTGGTCTCCAACAAAATGACAGAGGGATGTCTAGCCAGGTATTATGCCGCCATTTGCTTAGAAATTTTAAGTTTGAACCTTGACACATTTCTTTCCTAGATGAGTTGATAAAGAGAAATTACAGTCATAGCAGCAATGCTTGTCTTTTGAAATACTGCCCTTGTGTAAATAGGTTTTTTATATGGCAAGAATTTTAAGAATTTTAGATTGTTTCTTTTCTTTGAAATACCTTATCCTATTGCCGGTAGGCAGTAGTTAATATTGCATATTCTGTTTCTATGAGGGGAAATTATTAAAGTTAATGAATCTACCTAGATCCTTAGGCTTCATTGCACACACACACGTACACACACACACACACACACACACACACTTCATCAGAAATAAATATGATAGAGACTCTCCCCTTGCATTTGAAATCTCATTTCCTTGATTTTCCAAGAAAATTTCTACTGTAATAAATATGGTAATGTGGAAGAGTAGAATAGAAAAATAAAAATGGCATGCCCTCATCTAAATTTATATTTTAATGTATTTAAAAATTGAAAAGGATGTCCTTGTTTTGTTGAGTTTCTGTAAGGATGCAGTCACTAGGCATACCTTACTATTTATAAAAATATTAAAGTAGATCTATTTGAAGAGGTTATATCTCAGTCTGTGAACTCAGTTTTCGTATGTGTTATTGGGATAGGGTGGGGTGGTGGAAGAGGTCCAGACACCTGGATATTCTGTTGTGTCCTCTTCTGAAATACCTGTAACAGAAACACATCTAAAGAGATGCCTAAGGAATTTAGGACACTCCATTCTCTCTTTTCCTAAAGAGAGGAGAGCGGGAAGACCAGTCTTTAGGTGGATAAGTCGTTCATTACCTTGTTAACTCTACTTACTGGATCACATTTAAATTTCTACTTTTCTCTTTTAGGGGGTAAAGGTGGTTGATGACGATTGAGTCACTTGACTGGCTCTGATATCTTTTATTAAGTCAGCCTTAAAGAATCTGTCACCTCTCTTCAGAATGTGGGGGATAGTGATCTCTATTATTTTTCCATCTTTGTGGTATCTACGGAAATCTGAGACACAAGACGCTTAGCCTCAAGGTTGATGGAAGGTAAAATAGTCCATATATTGTGGGTTTTATCTTGTTCCTCATTTCTAGCAGACTAAATTTTATTGCCAGCTAAGTTCTGTTAACATATTTTTTATTCCCTATACAGAAAGCCATGAAATAGTTGGCAAAAGATTAATTTGTATCACCCCTTTGAAAGGCAATGAATGAAGAAGAGAGAAAATTTCTAAAAGTAGGAAATAATACTTTCTGGGCCATTGGTCAGGATTTTCCAATTTTCAGTTATTTCAGTTATTGTATAGAAAAGTGTTGAATGTAGGCACATTATAAGTAAGTTTTAGTGTATTTAATGGATCTGAAAACCCCTTGAATTCCATTTATGCACTCTTCCATTAGGATTTTCAGATTCTAATTGTGTTCCCACAATGAGTTATTCTATATCAGTCGCTGACAGTTGACAATCAGTGTGGCTTAGAAATGAACATTTTTTACCTATCGAATTAGGCTTTGTATATTTAATAATTGCTACATGAAAGACCCTGACAAAAGTAATTTGATCACAATGTGGATTTCCAGAATCTGCTTCTCATTATAAAACATTTCCAGAGGCCAGTAGGCGAAGTACTGGGGATTTGCAGTGCAATAGATAAGCAACAAGTTCAAAAGTCTATATTTTAAAGTTGCCTGGAGAATTCCATATTCCTTTTAATATAATATTCTTTAGATCTTTCTGTTCACATAGATTGCCTGAGATGCACAGTTGCATAGGCAGTAGAAAAATTGTATTCTTTTTTTCCGTTGTGATGTATTGTGGCTGACTGGCATGATTCAGAAAAGCAAGGTTATTCTTAGCAGCCTTCTGAAAGCAATGGGTAGTAAGTACATTTAGGTAGTGAAATTTTCCCAAGCTTGAACTCACAAAATATGATGACCTTTACCTTCCAAATACTTATTTTAAATGTCATAATCAGTTTCTTAATTATGTAGATTAAAAATATAGGTCTATACCAACCACAAATCCTGACTCTAGGAAGTAGACCATCAAGTGCAATGTAAACAAAATTTCAAAATAAGGATACTAAAAAGTACAAAGTTAATGTTGTCTCACAGGACTTTCAGGCAAATACATTCAGACAGAAAAGAGCAGCTTTACCTAATACTTCCCAGGGGAACAAAGATGAATGTTTTTGAAGTCTAATATAAAAGACAAATATTTTTAAAACATTACTGACTAGACAGTTTCAGAGAAAGGTGGACAATTGCAAAGCAATCACTAAAATTATATTTAATGAGACAGGAATAACAAAAATCAGGATAATTTCAATGTATCAGACAATGGTAAATATTTCCCAGTATCTCTGGAATGCAGTTCATCATTCAAGGAAGAATATCAACAAGAAGTTGTTGACTGAATAACTGCATGACTTTTCTCTTGCTGGGTTGAGTGTCTTGGAGGCGAGGTCCACTTACTCATATTCTTTTGTGGCCCAGCATCTGCTGAGGGAGAGAAAAGTACATTAACACACTGAAAGAGTGACATAGGCCTGCTTGAGATGTCTGCAGAAGCAAATAGAAAAGAAGGGAAAAGCTGATACAACAGTTCCGTTAAGATGGCAAGCATTCATAAAATTGAGAATGAAAAAATAGGAGGCACTCGGAAAACCTTGCACATTGACAGGTAAAAGTACAAAGTTTAGCTTTGAGATGATGAAAATTGTGATACTAAGGGGAATAAAAAGATGTTGGAAGATGTCTCCACAGTTTGGATGGTCATCAAACTGTTGTTTTCCTGAATTTGTTTATATTGTTCTATAGTAATGCACACAAAATCCATCCAAGTAATCTCTGATTCTAAACACCGAGCATGTTCAGAAAAAATAAAATAAAATCTTAGTATGCACAATAAGGTAACCTGAGAGCAAACATCTGGTTTCCAACTTTATCTTCTGGTTTCTTTCATATACTTTAACCTAAATAGAATAATACTAAAATGCACACAAGCAAACACAAACAAGCTTACTGGTTTATAAAAGTCTAGGTACATGCATGTGGCTTCTATTGTCATCATTAAGAACATTCTGCCTATAACATGTAGAATATCAGACATGTAAAATTATTTAAGGCTCGTTTGCTAGGAATGTCTGTTGACTCTGATTGCTAGTTAATGTCATGACTCATTTATAAGTGAGAATTGCTTATTTATATCATTGAAAGAGGGCAACACTTTGTATGAATGCTTTCTCAGAATTAAGATAGGGCCAGTGATATGAGAGACAGCAGAAAAATAAGAGCATTGCATTATCTATATTTCTTTATTTAAAACAACTTGAAGAGCTAGGTATGTTGTAAAATTGAAGCAATATCATGCTGTCTGCCAAGCTAGCCTTCAAAAAGATTATTGGGGAATTGGCCGGTTCTAGTAAAATTAAACTTGGGAAACCATATGGTCTCTAAACTTCAATACCTCAACTATCGCTATTCCTTTTACCTATAATCTCATTTTCTTCATACTTCTTTCCTAGCAGTTGGCAGCCTAGTGTTCTTTCCATCTTTGGCCTCAGTATGTGTTCCATTGCAAAGCATTTCCTGGTAACTTTATGGACAATAAATATTTGTGCATACACATATGCTAAAAACAATGAACTTCATTACCCCCGAAGCCCCTTTCAAAAATTATCTTCAATTAACTGGTACTATATTTTATTTATCCGTGTTGGCATGAGGGGGTGAGAGCCATACTCAATATCTAACAAAATGTCTGGCACATATGAAGCATGTATTCAATAGTTATTTATTGGAAAACTATGCAAAGGAAATAGTAAGGGTTTAAATGTAGTTCTACCTGAATAAATATTCCAGCTCTATCACTTAAAGTTATGTGCCCTTTTATTTAAAGTGAGGATATAATATTTATTTTTTGGAGAATTTAGAGATAATTAATTGCTGAAAGACATGTATACATACTACGTATGTGTGTATATATTTACATAATTTATGTATATGTATCCCAAATTATTTGTTATAACACTAGAATATATGTTCAATTATACTTAAATCAGAATTTTTATTATTTTCTTTGCATAGTTGTTCACTTAATAAACATTAACTAATTGCCTTCTATGTGCAAGGCATTGTGTAAGGTAGATGACATATTTGCCATAATTGAGGTTTGTATCATTAATTATTTGAGAATTAACATGTACATATGCAGCATATGCATATAATTATCCTCAGTTAATTACAATCCTCAATTAATTAATATGTAATTAATTATATATAAATATATTAATCTATAATTAATTAATATATAATTAACATATATACTTTATTAATATATATCCTCAATTAATTAATATACATGCACATACTCTGAATTATCTTATATATATGGAAGTTCCATGCATAGAGAATATTACTCAAATAATTCCTCTATGTTTCATATGATATTATGCAGCTCAAGTAAAAAGAAACAAAACATTAAAATGTATCTTCAAATTAAAGTGTGGCTTTGTATTATTTTAGTTTTCTATTAAGGGCATTTATTCTCATGTAACCTTGAAAAATCTATCCCAATTCTTTTCATCATTAGTGTGATTTAATGAGACAATTACTGAGCTAATTTTCCACAGTGACAAAAAACCTACTCTGTTTTTTCAATTTACTTTAAAAAATACCACAAGCAAAGCATAACTCTCTCTAGCTTGTTTATCTAGGGCTCTGGTGAACAAAATTCAATTGGAAAGTAGGAAGAGAATATAAAAGTGGACTTCACTTGGAGCACAGATCTCAGAGTGTGCAGTGAGAACTGAAATGGAAGGTAACAATGTTGTCATACAATGCTTAGTGACCATGACCTGTGACCAGCATTTGTTTTGAAGTCTTCCCGTGTCTTAACTCATTCAATCCTAACAAAACTCTCATGCAGTAAATGTTATAATTATTCCCATTATTAGAGACTTGTATAAATTAGAAAACTGAGGCAAACTCGCTGTGGTCACATAGCTGGTAAATGGCAGAGCTGAAATTTGAAACACAGAGATTCACTAGGACAAACTGCTTCTCTGCTGCAGTCTTATGATTTAAACAAATGGACAATTTCACCAAAATAGACACTTTCCTAGAAAAACAATTATTAAAAGAAAAATAAGTAGCAAATCGTTTTAAAACAATACCGTGGTAACACGGATGAGAGAGGATGAGAAAGAAAGATAATCTGCCCAGGGGAAAAAAAAAAAAATAGAGCCCAGACAGCTTTGCAGCATGGTTCTAGAAAATGCCTATATGTGATGGCTAATATTGAGTGTCAACTTGATTGGATTGAAGGATGCAAAGTATTGTTCCTGGGTGTGTCTGTGAGGGTGTTGCCAAAGGAGATTAACATTTGAGTTAGTGGATTGGGAAAGGCAGCACTCTCCTCAATCTGAGTGAGTGCCATCTAATCAACTGCCAGTGCAATCAGAATAAAAGCAGGTAGAAGAATGTGGAAAGACTAGACTAAGACTTCTGGCCTCCATCGTTTTCCCATGCTGGATACTTCCCGTCCTCAAACATCAGACTCCACGTTCTTCAGCTTTTGGACTCTTGGATGTACACCAGTGATATAGGGGCTCTAGGGCCGTTGGCCACAGACTGAAGGCTATACTGTCAGCTTCCCTATTTTTGAGGTTTTGAGATTCAGACTGACTTCCTGGTTCCTCAGCTTGCCGACGGCCTATTGTCGGACTTTACCTTGTGATCGTGTGAGTCGTCTCCTAACAAGCTCCCTTTCATATATACATCCATCCTATTAGTTCTGTCTCTCTAGAGAACTCTGACTAATACACTATAGAATAATTTTCTTATAATGTAAGCATTCTTCCAGATCTTTTACAGGTTTGAGAAATAGCCTAGGTAATTGAATGAAGCTAGCATAATTCTCATATAAACTCAGACAAGATCACAAAGACACATACATACATAGACATGAAGCACACACACAGGCATGTGCTAGGTTTTATACACAAATTTATAGGTCCCATCCCTGTGAGTTGTGAGGCAAAAGTTCCAAATAAAAGACAAGAGAGTAGAATTTGAAAGCCTGTTAAACTGAAAATCTAAAAAGTTTACATGTCCCTATAACAGATGTGAATTTGCCCCCGCAGTATTCAAGAGTGTGAATAATCTCATGTCTTTAGTTTTCTAAATCAAATTAAAGCTGACTCCACATTCCACTCAGTCATCATTAGCCACTTCTGCTCCCCAAATCCCAAGGTATCACATCGAAAGCCTAGTGATGACATGTTCTGAGATCAGGAATGGCTCCAATCCTTTCATCTTGGTGGACTCCATTTTTCCTCTTGCACTATGTGTTTTTAAGCACACTAGCCTTAGGCTTCATCTAAACATGGATGTTCCAGGCAGCTAAGCCATATCTTCCTGCCATTTAGTCACTCATAGCCTGTGTTCAGAACACCCCATCAGGACCCTAAGGATTTTGGTGCTTGGAGAATTTATGTTCCACATGCCACATCCATCCATGCTTCTGTATCTTCCCTTGTGTGGAAAGTAGGTTCCACCTCTGAATAAAAACCATTGAACTTCATTTCTTCCTCCATCCCTTGACCACAGTGTATCTGGCCATTCCTCTATTGCTATCTCCTAACAGTCTTTCTTCAGCGTTAAGGATCCACTCTGGTTTTATTTCTTGATGATTTCTACTGTAGAAGTCACACCTCAGTAGGTATTTTCTTTGACTCAGTCCCTGAAACAGGAAGAAGGTTTTGGACTGGTGGATGGAAGTGTGAAGATGGAAATTACTATAACTTAGAGTTCTAGACTTGCTCTGTTTTCTAGAATGGGGAGAAAGAAAAAGGACAATTGGCTTTTGAAACCTTTCCCCCCTACAACAGCAAGAACACATCAAAAATTAGGCTGGTTTCGGTGACTCACGCCAATAATCCCAGCATTTTGGGAGGCCAAGGTGGGCAGATAACCTGAGGTCAGGAGTTCCAGACCAGCCTGGCCAATATGGCAAAACCCTGTATCTCTTAAAATACAAAAATTAGCCTGGTGTGGTGGCATGCACCTGTAATCCCAGCTACTTGGGAGGCTGAGGCAGGAGAATTGCTTTTACCCAGGAGGCAGAGGTTACAGTGAGCCGACACCTTACCACTGAACACTCCAGCCTGGATGACAGAGTAAGACTCTGTCTCAAATAATAATAATAATAATAATAATAATAATAATAATAATAGTAGATTTTCCTAACACACTAGAAATAAATAGTTTAGTTTTAGTAAAGACATTAATATAGTATATCACATCAATATGTGAAATATACAATAATCATATGATTTCTAAATAGATATTCAATAAAAAGGCCTCAGAATCTAACACCTGTTTTTGGAAAAGGCCTAAAAAATAGAATTGAACATGTGAAAACCATGTTAAATTAAAACCCAACACCACCATTAGTGGTGAAACACTACAGACAATCTAGCTTAATAATGCTGCTATTATTAACTCTCTTAACTCTGTTATTATTAAAGCTGCTATTATTAACTATAATAGCTATTAACTTATTAACTATTATAACTAGATTGCATCACAACTCACAGGGACGGGACCTATAAATTTGCATAAAAAACCTTGTATATGCATGTGTATGTGCTTCCTGTCTATGTATATATGTGTCTTTCTGTTATATTGTCTGAGTTTCTATAATGCTGTTATTATTAAGCTAGATTGTCTGCAGTGTTTCACTACTAATCATGGTGTCGGTTTTATACAATGGTTAATATAGTATATAATGGTTTAATATATATATAATGTTTAATAGACTAAGATGTAAAAGAAATCACCCCAGGGGTTGGTGATGGCACCGGATCATTGTGGTCCTGGAATACCACAAACATAAACAGACAATGCAGTGACTCTAAATTCATAGAGATGTAAGTCTTCCTACATGAAAAGATATGCAGTGCAGGCTTCATGGATATGTGGCCTCCGCAGTGACACAGGGCCTCGAGCTTAGAAGGGCTTGTGCTTAGATTAATGCTCTTCTGCTGCCATCTTGAAATTCTTGATTATTTTTGAACAAGGGGCTCCACACTTTCCCTTTGCACAGGGGTCCACAAATGATGCACCATGTCCTGGACCCTTGCTTAATAATGGAGACCTGAAAGGCTGTGATAATCTTCCCTGAATAGCAGCTGAAATGGAGGTACTAATCCAGGACATTGTTACTAATCCAGACATTCTTAAAATCTGGGTCTGCCCTTTACTTAACATTGGTCTAGGAACTGGAATATTAAAACCTCATGGACAGAGAAAGCAGGGTCACTAATATTAGAAGTGGCACTGAGCTAAGTGATCTCAGCAAAGAGTAAAAATAAAGCTATTTATAAAGCTCCACACAATTATCCTTGAAAACAAAATTGTGTCAGGAAACTCCATAACTTTCTAAGTATAAAAAATGTGACAAAGAATCAAGGTACATGTTGCCTTGCACAATGCAAACGAAGAAATAACAAAGAAACATATAGAGGAGTTGGCTAGATACAAATGAAAGCATTCTATTTGACAAAAATTATGCAACTAAACATACTGTAAAATATCACACAGGCATTGCGCCCTTACACTACAGATGGCTAATATTTCAGCAATAGTAACATGTATCTAGAACTAACAAATATGCATACTTTAAGGCAGCAAATTCCATTGTACAAATATGCTGTCATAGTATGGACCATAGGTTTGGTAATTAGTTAAACAGGGTCCAATTCTAGACCCATCAATTTCTAGCTGCGAAATCTTTAATTTATTTGTACCTCAATATCTTTATCTATGAAATGGGGAACATATTCCTTCTTATGGTGGCTGTTATGGGGATCAAGAGAGATAATACAAGGAAAATATTTACCATGGTGACATAATGAACACTTGGTAAGTGTTATCTGCTGTATAACAACTAATATTATTGTTGTTACTGATATTATTATTAGTTTCATAAGAAAATGATCATATATGTGATGAAAGGTATATTTTCAAATATGTGACTGTAAATTTACTTATTTTATTTTATTTTCTAAACAAAATATTCCATATATCTAAGAAAGTTACATGCTTTATGACACTTATACAAATAAAAAAGTTGTAGCTTTAAAAATCATCTTCAAATAATACACTATTCAGATAAAAATATACAAAATTTATTTTAATATATAAAAGTAATGTATTAAAGGTTATATATTTTAATATACAATAATATACAAAGGAGTCTTCATTGGTACCTATCAATCTATAAACTTTAAATATGGATAAGAGGAAAGACATTAAATAAATTATCAAAGATGATGATTTCTTACTAGTAAGGTATGTAATTTTTGTTTTATTGGTTTTACTCTCTTGATTAAAAAATCTAAGTGAGCTTAAAAACATTCTACTTGAAAATAAAAATATTTTTTAAATAACCTTATACATTGTAAAAAGGGCTCACCTGCACATAGGTATTCGAGATATTTTTAGAATAAAAAAAAGGCCCTCCTTTGAAAGTAATATTCAGAGAAGATTACTGAAAGTAGAATTATTTGGGAGAGTGAGTAGTTCTAATAAAACTCAGGAATATTATCTTCAAGATACTGAGTAATTGTGAGAATCCAAAAGTACTGTCTATTACATTTAAACTCAGTAGAGAAAATTGGAAGTATGTTAAATTAGTTTAATATAGTAAAATAAGTATAGTTTTAAATTATTACTGATTTTAAAAACAAGTCTCTGCATTGTGTGCTAGTTTGAAGTTCTGCTAAACCTTTCATGATAAATATTCTTGGTTTGGCCTTAACATGTACATATGACTTAGTGTTAAAATGTGGAATGTGGAGCAATCACACAGATGGTGAGGCACTGAGCAATCTTTCAAAGGGAAAAAGTTATAAACACAAGTACCAGGCTATTGCAGGGTCATCAAATGATGATATTTAAAAGAAAATGTGTGAGTTTATGGAGAATTTTGTTTCTCACAGAAAGGTTTTCATGCCTCCTACTCTTGTCATCTATATCAAAACTTATAGGACAGTAAGCTAGTTTAGTTTTCTGCTTAAGAGAGTCTGTGTTCAAGTCAGTTATTAATTTAAATTCTTGTTCTTCCACTTAGTAGCCCTATAACTTCAGGCATGCTATGTGAACTTATCCAGCCTAGCCTTTTGTTTTTTATTCTTTAAAATAAATACACAAAATGTACTTACTTGAATAGAATAATAATTAAAATAATAGGGTATATATAAAACACTTAACACAATACTTTTTACAAAGATTATTATGATAATATTGGTAATGTTGATCATTACAATAAGGAGAAAAATGACCAAAGGAATATCCATTAAGTGTGAACTATAGTAATGATCTCAGAAGTATCATTCTGTAAGTCAGAAAATCTGTTATATTTCTTTATAAGCGTTAATAATTTTAATGAATGCATATTCGTAACATGTATGTATATATAAATATATATATTATACATATATACATTTCAGCTAATAACAACAATGTGAACATTATTTGCAAAATTCTGTGTATGCCAAGTCTTAGAAAAGCAAATGTATTGGTAGCATTGTTATCATGATTGTCTAATTTTCTCTATCTACCCTAAAATTTCTATTGCAGCTCTGTGGCAAATGCTTTCCAGAATCTGTCAATGTTAAGATTTAAGTTGATATAAGCAATGGCAAACTGGTAACTCTGGAAAGATCCAGATTAGAATATAATCCTGCTTTCTGTAACAATTTCATAAGCACTAGCTGGGCATAGCATATTTCTGTCCTACTTTTCCATTCTAGTCATTAATGAGAACATGATCTCAATTATAATAAACATATAATCCAAACTGATAAGAAACTTTCTCACAACAATGGGCAATGTGCCAAAGTAGGTCACTTTTTCTCAGCTAGTGTTGACCCATTAAGATATCATTTATTTATTGCAGTAAGTAAAATCCAAATATAACTTAGTACATCACTTGTAGGAAATAAAATTTCTCCCCCTCACAACCTTCCCCTTTGATAAAGAAAACCTGGGCTTTCTAGAAAGATATCAAAAGCTCACACAATAATAACAAAAAATGAAGCTGACATTGTATTACCTAATTTATCATTACAAAACAGATTAAAATAATGGATGTTCACAAACGGAAGCTCCTACAAGGATGCAATGTGTTATTTTCCACTGAGAACTGGTAATCTCACTTTTCCTAGATTTATTTCTCAAGTATAACATTTCCTTTTTACGCCTTCTATATTATGTGATTTGCGAGCTTTAGGAATTCTGTAACAACCAGTAATAAAACATAATACAAGATCAAAGCCATTCTGATATATTGTACTCTTTTATGTTAAATAAGAACAAGCATGAATCACATCAGATTTTATCAACCTTTGATGTGCAGGAGATTCACAATTTGGAGAGCCAAAAAACCCACTGAAACATTAGTGGCTTTGAAAGTACAATTGAGACCTATTATAGCTCATTGTTACCAGCAGATTCACATCATAACGGCCAAGTTGTGTCATTTCACTCCAAACAACCAAATATTTGTAAAAGTTTATTTTATTTTTTGAGAGTGAAATCTCTATGTTATATATGATATAATCTTCCTCTGAGAGAATGTTTCCTGTTTTCAAAGCTCCTGTTGTCAATGATTTTGGAAAAACAGATTGTTTTTCTAAACACACAGAGGAAACTAATTTTCTCTTGCATTACTTCTGAAGAAGGCAGAATAGGAGGTCAATAGTAGCTATGATCCTAAGTAGTTGTCTTATTTTTTTTAATCCCAATTTATAGATTAGCCAATATATACTGTCTAGTTACCAAAAGAAAATAATTTTCTCTGAATAGACTTACATAGAAAGATGACAGAACTAGATTGTTGGGTATACGAAAGCAAGTAGCAACACAATTAGTTTCATAAGAAAATGATCATATATGTGATGAAAGGTATATTTTTGTTTATCTTGTGACCCTGTGTATGTGTTATGGGCACAATAATGAATGGCAACACTACTCCAAATTGTCAATTCACAACATTTGCCTTTAGAGACTGAATTTAGAATTGGAGGATGGACACTTTTTGTATTTATTTTGTACACTTCACTATACAAAATGGAATTTTAGATAAACATGCATTTCTTTTTAAATTAAAACATAAATAGTAAAAGCATTGAACCTCTAATTATTTCTAATACTATTTTTAGACTCTGCCTAATATTGATGATCAGAGAAGGCTACACGGAAAAGTCTGTTTATTTCATCCAAAGAGGATAGAAGATTGTGACTTTTATCCTGTTTAGCACAAAGAGGTTCTGAAAAAATCATTCCAGAAATGAATGATTGATAACCAAGGTGATGGAATATTAATGAGGAATAAAGGTTCATGCAGAGAAAATATCTGAAAGTACCACTGTGATAAGGAAAGCTTGAATTGCACAAAAGATGTAACAAAATGCAGCAGGTGGTGCAGAAGTCAGGGGAAGTGATTAGAGAGGAGACTGTTAGAATCTTAAGCACAGGACTCTATGTTAGGTGTTTTAACACACATTGTCACAATTAAAGGAATTGCTGAGCATCAATCAAAGAGAATTGAAGACTTAAAAGATTGAATTCATAGTGAAGCAGGCTGAAACATCATTGCGTAATATTATTCCAACAGTGCTTATCAGACTAAGCGTAAGCAAAGAGGAAAGACATGGAAGGGGTGATCTGGATAAAAACAGCCATACAATATAGGACAGCTTGCAATGGTAACTTAAAGGTAGGAGAGGCCTAGATCACTAAGGGCCAACTGGCCTCAGAAAAGGCATCAACTGGATTCAATTGTACATATGAAATGATGAGAAAGATCGTAAGTGGAAAAGTTGCAGCTAGTGAGAAGTTGCCAAAAATTGGATCTAGTCATTGAGATATATTTGTGATGGATTCACCTTGACTGGTTGTACTGATCATAAAGTGATTTTCAAGTAGCAAAGCAGATCATGGCTTCAAAAATATAGATATATTAATAATAATTTCAAATTGGGGTCAACAAAAATATTATTAATGAGAAAGACATCCCAATGACGTGAACCCGGGAGGCGGAGCTTGCAGTGAGCTGAGATCCGGCCACTGCACTCCAGCCTGGGCGACAGAGCGAGACTCCGTCTCAAAAAAAAAAAAAAAGGATTATAAAAGGATACTATAAATAAAGGACTGATTTCAGAATATTTAGGAATGAGGAATTCGTATGATAATAGAAAACGGCAGCAAGGACTGTGGTAAGGGAGTGTTATAGAGCCTTCATCTGATACAGAGAGAGGTTGGGAGCTTTAACAGAGAAGTGGCAGGAATGAGAATAACTGGAACAGGGTATCAGCAAGATATGCATCCTGAGTTAATGGACACGAGTAGTATAAATGTTAACTTTCTCAATTTTTGCTGTATTCTTATTTTATTGATTTCTGCTCTTATACCAATTATTGTCTTTCTTACTTTGAGTTTACTTAGCTCTTTTCTAGCTGCTTATAATGCTACCTCAGACCACTGATTTTAGACTTTCATTCTTTTCTTACATGACCATTTAAAGCTGTAAATTTATTTCAAAGTATTGCTATAGGGGCATGTCAAAATTTTTGATGTATTTTATTTTACTATTATTCAAGATGAAATATTTCCAGTTTCCTCCTATGGTAACTTTGAATCATAAATTAAGTGTCCTTTTAAAATTGTCCTAGTATTAATGGATTTTATAGATAACTGTTTGCAATTTGTTCCTAATTTAATTTTCTCATAGGAGGAGAATACACTATGTATGATTTCAATATTTTCATAAATATCTAGACTTTTTTAAAGGCTCAGCATGACATCTAATATGAATATAATGTATACTTGCACATTGGAAAGGAATGTGTACCTTGCAGAAGTGGCATATAATATCTTATTAAAATAAATTAGTTCAGATGGTTAGTAGTGCTGTTAACATCACCTGTCTTTACTGATTTTTGCCTAATTTTTATAGATTACTAATATGGTGTAAAAATATGCAACTATAATTGTGAAATTGTTTGTTGTTCCCTTTAGGTTATACAATTTTTGCTTCATGTGTTTGAAGCTCTCTGATTAGATGAATACACATTTATAACTCTTGCGTCTTCTTAGGGCACTGACTCCTTTATTACTGTGAAATGTTGCACCTTATCCGTAGTAATTATCTTTTCTTACAGCGTATTTTATCTAAAATTAACATAATTGCTACAGTATTCATACATTTATAGTTTATTATATCACATATAATATATATGTGATATATGTATATATGTACATATATAATGTATATATCATACATACATATATATCATATATACATATATGTCTATATCATACATATAGAATATATAATGTATATATAATGTGTATATATACAATATATAATGTATATTATATAATATACATATTATATATAATATGTATGTATATATACACACACACACACACACTTTAAACGTATCTGTGCCTTTATATTTAAAGACATCTCTCTTAGTCAGAGTGTAGTTGGGTCTTGTTTTTCATCTATTCTGAAAAATCTGTGCCTTTTGGTTTAAGTGTTTGGTCCATTAACATTTAATATGATTACTGATATAGTTGAATTTAGGTCTACCATTTATCATTTGCTTTTTGCTCCCCTCCCACTTGCTGCCAATCTCCACCCACCTTTCTTGTTCCTATGTTTTTCCTGTCCCACTCTTAGATTATTCAGATTATTGTTGAGCCCATGAGAAAAATGAAAATCCCCAGTCTGTATTCCATTATAGCTTGAAAAACAAGCTCAGTAAGAGCTAAGTTATTTTATAGCTCTTTTCTTTCTTCTAATTATTAACTTAATTTTGAGGTGAAAAATATAAAATTTTTAATGTATCGTTCATGTTTAAAGAAAACTTGGCCAGGCGTTGAGGCTCACACCTGTAATTCCATAACTTTGGGAGGCCAAGGCCAAAGGACCAGGTGAGCCCTGGAGTTTGAGACCAGGCTGGGCAATATGGCGAAACCCCATCTCTACTAAAAATACACAAAATTAGCTGGGTGGCATGTGCCTGTCATCCCAGCTATCCAGTAGCCTGAGGTGGGAGGATTACCTGAGCCTGGGAAGTCAAGACTGTTGTGGGTCATGATGGTGCACTTCAGTCTCGGTAACAGAGGGAGACTCTATCTCAAACAAAACAAAACAAAACAAAACAAAAACAAAAATACTTCCAGTTTTCTGAGAGAGAGATAAAGGGGCTTAATGAGAAACTCATGAATGCTTCATAGTCTAGTTCTAATCCCACTTGTCAGACCAATCATCCCTGTCCTCACAAAGTACCCACTGCCCCAGCTCCTTCTTCCTCCTCAACTTCCCACCCTCTCACCCTCCAAAGATCATCACAGTTCTGAGTCTTGGCTTTGTGCTTTCCTGCATTTAAATTCCCTTCTCCTTCTTGACTGCACAATGTTTGTAGTTTTTTTTTTTTTTTTTATTATCCACCTTGCACATTTTGTCCTCTTCCACAACCACTGCTCTGTCCTTATCATAGCAGAGAAAGGCCTTCATTCAAGAGTCCACAAATGTGGAAAACTTTGTTATAATAGAAAACTGTATCACAATTAGTATATTTTATTATAATATATTATGTACTACTAGTAGTACCTATTTGTCCCTTTTATAAGCGTATGGAAACAGAGCTCTTTTCTTGTGATTTTCTATTTCTTCTACATCTAGAGTACCTGCAGTCAGTCAACGAAATAGCCAGAATAAAATACTCCATTGTAGATGAAGGATAAGCCAGAATTTGCTTATACTAGAAACAATAGGTATAGTGTGGATGAAAATGTCAACACCATGGCAGTGAAGTGGGACATAGTGAGGGGGATGCATATGAAGGTTTGGGTAGAGAGATCTAGCCCTTGAGTAAAAATGGATCATATTGGGATAGATAGTGGTAGGGAGGATGCTAGTGTTGACTTCAAGGATATGATTCTATTTTCTGATCAGTTATGACTTCTTGGGCTTAGGGCTCATGCAAGAGCCATGACTGGCCACTACACAATATAATGTGTGGCAGTGTCCAAGGGAGAAATAAAGGTGTGTTACCTCTGCTGACATTCCAATGTATCCTAACTTTCTCAGATAAACCCATATTTCCAAGCCACTCCACAGAACTGCTATTTTTCCGATGCATTAGCACCAAGGACTTTCTGAGCAAAATGTTAGCTTACCTTATAAAATTTTGCTTTCTTCAAGAAGTAATTATAAACTAAAAGTAGAGTAATATAATCATTTGTTTATGTATGAAAATCAGGCAGTGTCTGCAAGAGACTATTTTCCCCTTCAGGGTGTCTCTGACTTCCTTTCAGACTAGATTTTTAAATGCATACCCATTTTTATTGTGTCTTATCTGTTTGTGTTGCGTAGGTATCTCTGGGTAGAGGTGTCAAATTTGCATTTTTTTTCGGAGCCCCAAATTCTTACACCTGGCCTGAAACATAATTCTTTCTTAACATCCAGAGGGAAGTATCACAAAGGACCACTGAATGCTACAGCAATATTTCAGAAAAACTCTGTAGATGTTGGCTGATTCTAAACTTCTATTCATAGACGAGGACTATACAAATTTCCTCTTTTAATATTTTCATTTTGGTTCTCTTTCATTTTTGTCTCTGCAAAATACACCCATATATTTTCTCCTTCTTCCAATGTCGTCCTCTGTCCCTGTTTTTCTTGCTCACATCAAAACTAATATGTTTGGTATCTGTATGCTGAATTTTAATCTGTGTCCTTCAACCACACTTACACTTCTAATATTGCCATGTGTTGTTCCTTCTTTGGAATTCAGCTTCGAAAGCCCTATAGCGACAGATGACTGACCTCTCCAAATCCTTCACTAGCCTGTGTGTTACATAAACCACCTCTTCACCCAGGAAACCACAGGTGTGAGAGATGAGGTGTCTGTTGTTTGGGGGTTGTATTTTTTTTCTGTTTCTAGAGCTCTTACAATTGAGTACTTCATTGCTATAACCCAGCAGGAACTCATAAACACCCACATAGAGCATTTAAATCAATCTGAGAGAACAAGGCTCCCAACTGTAACTTTTCTAAACTTAAAATATATTGTTACAGGCTACAAGAAATCTACTGCATTCCCTATATAGTTTTATGCATGTCACAGAAGTTAAGTGTCTCCTGACTCTGCCGGTGGGTAAATCCTCTAGGCCAGTGCCAAAATCTTGTAATGCAGCAGATGGCAGACATAGCAGACAATAGCTTTCAATGACGGATGCAGGCTGGTTCCCTAACCTTTCATCACCAGAAATCACTCCCATTGTTTAACTCTGCATCTGCAGCCTATTTGCATGGGAGAGTTGATTCACTGAATGTTTATGATGTGTTGAGCTGGAGTGAGACAGACATCACTCAGATTTTTCTCCGATGACCATTCCAACTACTATGTAAGGTCACTGCTTTTAGGTGGTTGTATTATTGTTATTATTTTTTTATCGTTATTCCCTAATGCACTTTGAAATATAAATCCTCAAATTTGAACCCCTAAACATAAAGTCATTTTATCTAACTTCCTCTGAACTTGTGATCTTACAGCTGTTGGGTAAATCCACCGTAGCCAGTATCACAGTAATCACAGTGTATCCTGAAAGCTTGTGCTCAATTTTCATTCTTCCTGTAGGAAATACAATGAGAACCTGAACCAGCAAGTGAATTCGATTGTGCTACCTTGGGAAAAGTCTTGTTGGAAACACATACCCAACAGGGGAATCAGTCACTTGGAGAAATAGATTGAGTGTCTCCATTTCTGACTTTGCTACTGACCCCATAGCAATCTCAGGCCAATCACTTCAATATCTTCCCTCCAACTTTCTTTTTACCAAATAGACACACAATTATTTATTATTTTTATCATATGCTGGAGACAAGTTAGGTGCTTTTATTTCACCAAATGATCTGGCAATACCAAATTCCCTTTGGTGGTAATATGCTACATTACAACTATGTTAGTAGAGTTATGACTGGAAATAATGCCCCTCAGTAAGGTGCAGATAGATGGGGAAATACAATCATAGAGATATAGCCATCCTTTAAATCAAGAGATTCTCTGGATCTATACTGATAACAATATGGCAATCAAGGCCGATGTATAGGACCCCAGAACAAGAAATTGAGAGTGTCTGACAAATGAATGATTTTGTGTTATGTAGCTTCAAAGCCCCAGTATATAGAACCAAACCCTCATGTTTCTTTTTAATATCAAATTGGTGTTGCAGGCTAATAAATTATCACAAAATGAACAACCATATCCATACCAGTAACATCCTGTTACTGGTAATCCCAGTAACAGGAATTAGCAGCACCCTTAGAAAAGCCTCCTTGGGAAATTCCATAATCATTACCAATATCTTTAACTGCATCCCAAAACATAAATGGCTGATAAATGGAATCCTATAGTTTGTCGCTTTTGTGCGTGGCTTTTGCCATGGTTGTGCAATTCATCCTTGTTATTGCATATAACAGTAAATTATTACTTTAAAAAATTTGGATTTCAATTAAGTATTTAAAAATGAATTACCATTTTATTTTTGAACATTTCACTTTTTAAATTATTTAGAGCTTATTTTTTCTGGACATAAGTACATGAGTTTCCATTAGGTACATACATAGTTATCAAACTGGATCACGATGTATGTACACGTTCAACTTTATACTGCCAAGTAGATTCCCTAGGTAATTGGACTAATTTATGCTAGATTAACAAAGTATAAGTGTCACAATTATTCCTAATTTTGGAGAAACTCATTATTGCCAAACTTTTAAATATTACTTTTCTGGGTGGGTGTTTAGTAATAATACATGGTAGTTTTCATTTTCTTATTTATTTATTTATTTATTTATTTATTTATTTATTTATTTGATGGAGTCTCTTTCCGTCACCTAGGCTGGAGTACACTAGCACAATCTTAGCTCTCTGCAACCTCCACCTCCCATGTTCAAGCGATTCTTCTGCCTCAGCCTCCTGAGTAGCTGGGACTACAGATGTGCACCACCACACCTGGCTAATTTTTTGTATTTTTAGTAGAGACGGGTTTTCACCGTGTTAGCCAGGATGGTCTCAATCTCCTGACCTCGTGATCCACCCACCTCCCAAAATGCTGGGATTACAGGCGTAAGCCAATGCGCCTGGCCCCTCATTTTCATTTTTGATGACGAATAGCTAGCTTTTGGCTCTGTTGGTTATCATTTTGTGTATTTTTTCCTATGTAACTAGTTTGTCTATAATATTCATTATTTCCTTTTCTACCTCCTATTTGAATTCATTGTAATGTTCTTTTTCTAACTTCTTAAGAGAGATTCTTGATTTTCAGCATTTCTTTATGGATATTATATATGTACCTAAGACAATCATTTGCATCTAAGAACAGTTTAATTGAATTGCACAAATTTTGAAATACTGCCTTTTAACATTGTGAATCAGAACAAGAAGTTTTGTAATTTTTTCTTTAGCCTATGGTTTGTTTAGAAGGGGTCTATTTTTCTTACTTCCAATATTTAAGAACTTTTAAATTATCTTTTTGTTATTTCATTCCATTCAGCTTAGGCAACATTGTCTTCATGATTTCAATCTTTTGAAATTTGTCAAGAATTGCCTTATGGCTGAAGAAAAATTCCAATTTGATAAATACCCTATGTATAGTTTTAAAGTTCACATGAACTTGTGTAGAATGTTGTCAAGTGTCTCTTAGTCATTTTGTTAATTGTGGTGTTCTAATATTCTATATGCTTACTGATTTTGTCTTCTTGTTCTGTCTATTACGGAGAATATTAAATTATAGCACTAAAATGGTGTCATCTTTTTAGATGCCATTTCTAGGAAACTTAGTCAACCTATCGTGGACTAAAAATGTCCTTTTTCTAAGTTTTCTTAAAAGATTTGTTGAAGTTTTAACCCTAGGTAACCTGATTAAATGGGATCTTCACAGATGTAATCAAGTAAAGATGAGATTATTAGGGTGGGCCCGAATCAAATGTGGTTGGTATCTTTCTAAGAGGAAAATGCTATGGGAAGACACTGACATACAGAAAGAACAGTCATATGAAGGTGGAGGCAGAGATTATAGAGTTATGTGGCCACAAGCCAAGGAACTCATGTGGCTACCAGAAGTTGGAAGAGACAAGGAAGGATTCGCCTCTAAAGACTTCAGAGTAAGCATTGCTCTGCCAGTAACTCCATTTCAGACTTGTAGCATACATAACTGTGGAAGAATAAATGTCTCTTGTTTTAAACCATCTAATTGAGATGCTCTGTTATGGAAAGCCTAGGAAATGAGTAAATTTACATATAGATTTGGGAGTATGCATTGGAAATTGTAAATTCACTAAGTCATACGTATTGCATGGATTTGAGAAAATATAGAAAAAGCGAAGGTTAAATAAATACATTTGTGAAACTCCTGCTTGAAATTCTAAATTTTGAGCAATTGCAATGAAGAATTAGAGAGTAGATAATAGCAACTACTGTGTAAAAGAATAATGATAATAATAATAAATGACTTAAACAGATTCAGGAAAATACATAAATCTTAGATCCACTTCTGGCTAAGAATGTTTTCAACCATGCTGTAGGTATACTAGTCTATTAATTTTGGTTTGTTAAAACTGAAATATGTGTTTAGATTAACAGCTTAACAACTTGCATCTGGCTTATTTCATTGTATATATTTTGTAATTTCAGTGGTTTTCTCTATATTTCCAGTTGTCAGTCCTTCCACAAAACCAGATGGACAAAATTGACAATTGAGTCAGGATCTTGGTGCTCAGAATAAATAGATCACTGGAGAAGCAGCTTCACAAAATAAGACCAGAGTAAATACTCTAACTATATTGCTATATCGCATATTACAAGCTGAAACTCCAGGCTGCATGAATTGAGTAGAATTAACAAATAATTGAATGTATTAATAAACATTTAGACTCCTTTACAGAAAGTTAGTGGTCATGCAGGTATTTTTGAATTTTGAAAATGTCCAACTCATTTTGCTTTGCTCTTCAGATACATTCAGAAGAAAGACTACATAAAAATAGACATCTTGTCTTTAATAACTAAAAGGCACACTCAGGTTTTAATATTAACTTTTTTTGGAGAGTAAGTTATTTTTTGAAAGATTATTGACTTCTTTTTCTTCCTTTTCTTGTTTTCCTTTCTTTCCATTTATTTTCTTTAATATACTTCTTTCTTGTTTTCTTCATTGATTTCTTTCTCCTGTTTTTGCCAAGTACATTTTAGATGAACATAGACCCTAGGTTTAGTCTTACACAAAATATGTTGAGATGAGAGCAGGTGATTATTTTAAGTTGACCATTAATCAACAAGAAATCAAATGACACTTTTGTGCAGAACCAGATAAATTATTTTTGTACAATGACATTCTCAAACAGAAATGTTGCATACTTGAATCTAAGACAATTTAATCACTGTAGCTTTTAATGACAAGGCCTCAACCTCCTCCCATTTGATTATGTTAGTGTACATTTCTTTGCTATCTTTACCTTCTATTTTCTTTGAGAAAAAAAGACAGTGATAGTCTTAAATGGTATTAGTGCTGCAGTTGTTACTAATTAAAAAGTTAGAGATTAGGAAGATGAGTTGTTTTACACAATGAGAGTTAAATTATGAAAACAATCAAAAACATGTAAAAAGACTGGCTGGGAGTGGTGGCTCCGGCTTGTAATCCCAGCACTTACAAAGTCTGAAGTGGGAGGATCACTTGAGCCAGGAGTTCAAGACCAGTCTGGCCAACATGGTGAAACCCCATCTCTAGTAAAAATACAAAACTTAGCAAGATATGGTGGCACCCACCTGTAATTCCAGCTACTCAGGTGGCTGAGGCAAGAGAATCACTTGAGCCTGGGAGGCGGAGGTTGCAGTGAGATGAGACCACACCACTGCACTCTAGCCTGGGTGACAGAGCAAGACTCTAATTTTAATTAGAATCAAGGAGGATAGAAGAGATAAAGAAAAAAAATAAAAGATATCAAAAGACAGATATTTCCCTATTTTCATCAGTGGAAGACAAATGGCTCCTAAGTCACCAGGATTTGAATAACCTTTCTAGAAAATATGATTAAATAAAAAGGACACATTTATATATATGATAATTGGTCTCCCCCTCAAAAAATAAAAAAAGGCAGGGAAAATAATATAGATTACAAAAGCAAATGATGTTGATTTTCACCCAAATGCTGCCTGTCGGTAATAAAGTCTACCTACAATTTTACATCAAATATAGGGAGCAATAAGGACATTTTAGCCAAAAATGCTTGAGCATTTGTGGTCCCATAGGAAAGGCCACAAATGCAAGAAAGATGCGTCAAGATATCTTCACTTGATGCCATCAAGCAATGCATTCATGGAATGCTTCTTCTTCCTCTTTGTCTTACTCCATGCTGGGCAAGAAACTATAAAAGTTCACTATGAAAATCATCCCAATTTTCATCCCACACAAAATGACATCTGAAGAGAGAATGTAACGATCAGGCTGACAAGAGTATTCTAGGTGTGACCGCAACATTTTTTTTCCATAGAAACTTATACATATATTTATGCATGCAAAACTTCTGATTCCTCAAGGATGTAGAACCAGAAATACCATTTGACCCAGCAATCCAAACAGCCTAAAGGATTATAAATCATTCTACTATAAAGACACATGCACGAGTATGTTTATTGCAGCATTATTCACAATAACAAAGACTTGGAACCAACCCAAACGCTCATCAATGATAGACTGGATAAAGAAAATATGGCACATATACACCACAGAATACTATGCAGCCATAAAAAGGGACGAGTTCATGCCCTTTGCAGGGACATGGATGAAGCCGGAAACCATCATTCTTAGCAAACTAACACAGCAACAGAAAACCAAACACCACATGTTCTCACTCATACGTGTGAGTTGAACAATGAGAACACATGGACACAGGGAGGGGAACATCACACACCAGGGTGTGTCAAGGGGTGGGGGACTAGGGAAGAGATAACATTAGGAGAAATACCTAATGTAGATGATGAGTTGATGGGTGCAGCAAACCACCATTGCACGTGTATACCTATGTAACAAACCAGCACAGTCTGCAAACATACCCCAGAACTTAAAAGTATAATTTAAAAAAAATTCCATTCTGTATGTCTGTACAAAAACCACAACATAAAATGATTTTAATAATTTAGACCATAAACCACAGATAGATTGCATTGCTTTGCAAATTATAGGAATTTAATAAATATTTTTATATAAAAGTGATGACTGATTAATTGAAGTATTTGTTATCTTCTTTATTTTACCAAGTGCTAGAGTGACTTCTAGGGAAAGTAAGTTATTACTTTGTAGGAGGGATGGGAAATGGATCAACCTCTTGAATTACCTACCAGACGTTATGCTATTATTCATGTAATCACTGCAGCTTTTAATGACAAGGCCTCAACCTTCTCCTATTTGATTATGTTAATGTACATTTCTTTGCTATGTTTACCTTCTATTTTCCTTGAGAACGAAAGACAATGATGGTCTTAAATGGTAATAGTGCTGCAGTTGTTACTAATTAAAAAGTTAGCAATTAGGAAGATGAGTTGGACATATTATGAATAATATGTTCACACATACTATTACACACAGTCTCATATCACACTAGGTGTTGATATCTTGTTTATTGATTAAAAATAAAATAACTGAAACCTGGAGATGTTAAGGAGTCAACAAGAACACTAAATTACCCATCCAGAGTTCAAAAAGAAGTCAAGCTGACTGTAAAAATCGTGCGCTTTCCACCACAGCACATTTATGGTTATATTAAAGCTATGATCTCCTGAATGTGGTATGCCTATCCTGAGGGATACAATAAAAGTTTCCAAGCAGTGTGTGGGCATAGATAATTTTGAGAATGTTCCTTTCCAATCCTTAATTTCTTTTTTTTTTTCTTAACCTAAAAGTGAGAACACATCTGCATTTTGTGGTATTGTGTTCATTCTCCTCCACTCATTCCTGTTTCAAAATAGCCCCCTTTCCTACTTATAAAAATATACCTCTGAGCATTCTCAATTCTTACTAGTGTGCGTTGCTTTGGAGTATACAAGTCTCTGTTCTCCAAACAGTTCAAATATAATTCTCCATTAATCAAGGTGACCCCATGTCTTTCCTGTTTTATACGTATTTCTGTTAATGGTGAAAAATGACATTAGAAATTGAATTTTTTCACAAGTTATAATACCATGAATTCAGATATAGCATACCTTTGACAACTGGAGTGAGAATTTCCCCTAAATATTAAAAAATGAATGATTTTGTTCCATAGAAAGAACTTGTGAAAACCAACTAAAAAGAGCATTGGAAAACATATTAAAAACAGTGGTATTATATTTCATTCAGGAAACCAAATCATGAAAAAGCATTTGAATTTTGCATATTTTACAAATTCCAAATATTTAAAAGTGATTACAAGTCTGCTTCAAAATACCAGTCTGTTTGTCATCATTTACTCTCTGTATTTTGGTTATTCTCACTAATGAATGGATAGATTCTCCTCTTCATCACAAATATCTTGTGTGCATCTGATGGTCAAAGAGTTCAGTTAAAATATATTTAAATCACATAATAAGATGAAAACACATTACCAATGTTATTGCATTGACAAGTGGATATCGAAGTACTAGGAGATACCAAAGATTTCTGAGTGTGCATAGTTAAATATGAGGCCTCTAAATAAAAGAGTAATGAGTGTCATTAATAACCATGCCTTTGGTCTTAGTAATTTTTTTTTTTGGTGGTACACCTTATGGAAATGCTGAAAGTAAACAACCAACTTTCTGGTCTTTGTGTAAATTGGTGTTTCAATAAGAATCAAGGAGGATAGAATAGAGTTTCAAGCTAATAGTTTACTAAATGTAAAGTTTGATACCTGATAGTGATATTTTCCATATAATTTGTAAAGAATTTAGTGTGCATTTTGATGCTTTTACATACTAAGCTTTTTGATGCTTTTACATACAAAGATGTGAAATAGAAATATAATTAATAACCTATATATTCTAGTGTGAGCAACAAATAATCCTCATCCAGGGATACAGGAACTACCTGATGAAAAAAAATAATCCATCTCACTAAGAAATGCATTACTAACAAATTCACTAACCTTTAATGCCTAATAATTATGTAATACAATTTATAAAATGTTATTTTAACCAAATTTTTACTAGTGATGCAATCCAAAAGATTTTTCAAAAATTTACATAGTCACAAGAACTCTGTAAACAAATTAAACCGATGACCAGGCTGAAGGGCCACTTATGAACAGGGCAATCTGCCACACTCTCTGTCACACCCCCTCTGGGAATCAACCTATTGTTTCGTTTTATACCATCAATAACTTTATTTTCCTTATGAAGATGAAGTATCTATGGCATAGAGAAGTTAAAGAAACTTGGCCAAAGTCACTGTTATGGATTGAATTGTGTTCCCCTCAAATCCATTTATTAAAACTCTAAGACTCAATGTGACTGTACTGGGAGATAGGCCTTTAAGGTGGTACGTTAAGGTGGTAACTGAGGTTAAATGTGGTCAAAATATGGGGCCCTAATCCAACTGACTGGTATCTTTATAGAAAGAGAGAGAGACACCAGGACACCAGGGATGCACACACTCAGGGAAGAGGCTAGAGGGAGACACAATTAGATGGTCATCTGCAAGCCAAGGTAAGAGACCTCAAGAAACACCAAATTTCCTGGCACCTTGATCTTGGACTTCCACCATCTGAAACCATGAGAAAATAGATTGCTTTTGTTTAAGGCACCCAGTCCGTGGTATTTTTAATGGCATCCTAGCTGATTAACATGAACTTATGTGGTAAGAGGCAGAGGAAACGCTAAGTCATTTATTAATAATTCCAAACTTTGTTCCTCAGTACTAGCAAATATTTTGCAATCACTGAAGCACTTGTGAAATGCATATTTTCTCCTCATATTAACTAGCAAAATAAGTCTCACATAAACTTATCCACAAACTTGTTAGTAGTTTGCCCCAAATGCCCACCTATTAAGTGACAAGGCCCAGATTTGAATCCAGGCAAACAGGTTTTTAACTACTTCATTGCAATTACCTCAGACATTAGTGTACCTAATTTATATTTTTCCCCTAAAGGTAAAAATCGGTGGTATGTTTAGAGTTAACCTTCTGGGCTAAATTCCTGCTGTTTTAAAACATTCTTTTTTCAACAACTCCCCGAGTATTCAAAGAAGAGAGTATCAGAGTTAAAGTTTTGATATAAAAATACAATTATTTTATCATTGATATTTTTCATGACCTTCCTATCACTCTTCGAGCCCTGAAAATTCTCCTGAAAACTGAGTAGACATTATTGCAGGTTTTCATGGTATCCATAATGTTGTAAAATTATTGAAAATTTAAATCATAAATGTGTAAAATTCCAACATTCCTGTTAAATGACTAAGACTAGTTAAATCAAGTCTCATTCAGAGAAAAAATATAACAATCAAATGTGAATGATTGAGCTGGTAATTAAAGACCTCCACTGTGTCCAACTTTTTTAACACCTGAAAGCAAATTATTCTCTAATTTAGCATTAATGCTGACAAAAGATGGCATAAAGTTGTTCACATTAGACAGGCCAACTGCTGGGAAAAAAAAAAAAAAAAAAAAACAGTTCAAGTATTTTCTAACACCAAAAGACCAGAGAGATAATTTACAGATTCTCATACAGTATAATCAACCTTGTTTCTTTCTTGGCTGTTGCCTAACTACAAGATATTCTTCTCTATTCATTTAAAAAACAAAAGAGAGACTATAATTTGCAATACAAAATCAAACATAATTTAATGTCAGTGAACTAACTAATTACTGTATTTACTATTTCAAGTTGCACTTTTTCACCATACTCTAGATGGGCTTAATTAAATCTCTTTAACTGAGATGGGTTCATGGTCTGAAATCTTATCAATTCAAGAGTCAGGCCAAGGGCCGTGCCTAGTTATTTTCTGCTGCACTCAAGTAGCAATGAAGTCAGTGCGTAAAAGCAAAGTTAAAGAAACACCATGAAATTAATAAGGATCTGAAGTTTTAATTTAGTGAAAGAGTTAATTTCATATTGACCTTCATGGGATTCCCCTGCTAGAATTCTTCTCCTTAGTGGCTATCTTCCAATGAATATGACTAGCCATGCATACCCATTTCTCACTCTATCCACAGCTCCACTAAGGGACAACAGCTGTCCTGTGCTCCAAACCTGAAACAGCCTGGTGGGTGATGACAAGAGATCGAGACAATATGAACTAGGAGTTGAGGTGAGAGCATGATTCGTGAAAGAAAACTAGACTTGGGCCTCAACAATAAGAAGCCTTCAAGGGTTTCTTTTTGTTTATGCAGCTGCTTGTTTATTTGGTTTTTGCTTGTGCATCTGTATTTTGTATTGAGAAGCCATTGACAGATTCTCCTGGCTTGCATCAAATTTATGCAGGAGCTCCACACACTTCCTGAAGCCATTTAGGCTGACTTTCATATCCACTGGTGTGAAATAAAAGTAAGGCTAAACAGATTATTTGAGGTTGGTTTATTTGTTTAAAATATATGATAAGCACATTCAATCTGTATGTTGTTGGTTCCTCACTTTTGCCCTTATAGTCCAGTTATGCGCTTGGCAACTATAGGGATTGCTTAGGTCATGTGGCTCCTGGGACAGGCTTGGCCTGGGAGATTAGAGGCAGTCAGGCTGGCAAAGCTCAGACATTTTCTCCATGTAGTTGCACTTATGCCAGTAGTAACTCTTGGCTTCAGCATTCCTCCCTAGCTTCCCTTAGGGGAAGGCCAACTGGCTACAAGAGCATATTGTGAAGCTATCTTTAGGAACAGGTTTCCTCAGGAAGATTAATAGCACCAAAAGGATTTCTCTGCATGCTGGAATTAGGTAACTAAGAGACTGAGGTAAGGAGAAGTAGTGCAAAAAGCTTAGACCAGGGATTTGCAAACTGCAGCCTATTATTTGTAGAGGGCATGAGCTACGCATGTGCGCGCGCGCACGCACACACACACACACACACACACACACACACACACACCCAAAACAATGGCAATAACAAAGAATATGCCTGGATGTGTCTAGCAAAGCCTAAAATATTTTCTATCTGGCCATTTACAGAAAAGGTTTGCCAACCCCTGGCCTAGAGGCACTATTAATAATCACCATTATGAGTTGCAAATAAAGAGAAACTACTTCTGGATAATTTAACAGAATTCTTATCCAGACCATGTAACTTATAATTACTTTGGGAGGTTGGTAGACCAGTTTGCAGGCTCCAGATTAGAGAAATTTCTATTAATAATGAGGCCATAGAGTAGAGCCATGAAGACAATGCTGCTGTCATTGTGATGCACAGACCACAGCCTGTCCCACCAACATTATCAATGGTTGGACGCTGTTACTGGGACTGCTAAGCTGCTATTGCTGGAAATGGGACTTAGGGACTACTGCTTCCAGCACAGTCACTAAAATGGACTGCCCATGGTCCCCAATCCTTCACAACTGGCATCTGATTGAGTAACTCTGATGGATTGCATGATGGGTGGATCCTCAGTCATCTTTCTGTGTTCACACTGTGTGGGTAGCCAGGAAAATCATAAGTGCTCTATGTGTTATCTATAATTGTTATTGTAGTTCTTTTCATTCCAGGAGCTCAAGGGGTAATTTGGTGCCTTCATAATGCCACATGCAAGCCAATGATTTAGCAGGACATGGTCCATAAGCGGTAAGCAAAAACAAGTTAGTCAAAAAAGAAAAGGGATTAGATGTACAGAAGGAAACACAGATTCCATGAGCAACTACTCTACGCCCCCGAGAGAGGTCTGCCAGACGATAGTTGTTATAAGGTTTAGGTTTCCTGTTCCTTAATTTCCATGAGATTAACATTTATTTTTCGGTTAGATTTTTTTATATGCACTGGTGTGAATAAGATATATTTACAGCCCGGTAAATGTAAATTGGAAACACGTTCCTCTTTGGGAATGCCCATCCACCTCCCATGTCACTTAGGAATTGTATGGCTACAAGTAACAGAAACACATCTCAGATTAATTTAAAAAGATATTAGAAGTCTCCTGAAACCCAAAGGTAGAAAAGATAGGATCCTAAAGAGTAGCTCCATTAGGATTTTGTCTTCCTGTTACTACCTTTGGTTTCTTTTATACCTCAATTCAATTTCTTTGTTCAGTATAGACAGGCTTAAGCAAAAAACCAAAACAACACACACACACACACACACACACACACACACACACACAACATGCAATAAACTTTGTGGACATCATGACAAATATTTACCTCTGGCCTTTAACTTTCACTGTTTGAGCCACAGAAAAAGAATAAAAAATATTTTATCTGTCTGAAGTCTAAAATCTTAGTGAAAAGACTCACTGATCTAACATTCATATCCATACCTACAACTGTCAAGTATGGCCAAGGCTGTGGCTTCTATCATTGGCATGATTTGAGGCTAGTGTTCTTTCTTGTATACACAGAAAAAAGTACATAATATAGCTCCTATTTCTAGGAATACATAACGTAATAGAAACTCAATTATGTAATTATAACACAGCAGTAAGTGCCATAATTAAGTGATATGCTTATGCACAGCTTAGCACACCCAGTAAGAAACAGGAGAGACAAAATTAAGAATTTGTCTTTGACTGGATGCCATACTCTTCTTATAAGTGATATATGGTCCAAATAAGCCAGATGTCTCTTTCCAATTACTCTGAGGATTTTAACTTAAAATTTGTAAAGGCAAAATCACACGTGTAACTTGAGACTGTCTGATTCCACACTTTACGATGACCAACTACCAGTTTATTAATACACATTTGTGTGTAATGACGTAATTATATTCAGAAGGACTCAGAAAAAGACTTCTCATACTCTTTCTGCAAGAACCATGTGAAAACATGCGTCCAAATGTCATTAAAAGAATTGTCTCTGCAGTGGTATTTTTCCGGATTTCTTTTCTTAAATTGTCCAACATTTGTGTTCCTTCTCTGGCCAGCTGTGTCTACTGACTTTACTGTGGTATTGGCAGAAAGAACACCTTCAGGATTAGGGTGGAATGCAACAAGAGATTCTGCCTTGGAAAACAGTGTTGGCAGACTTATAGTTCTCTGCGTGATATTGAGCATCCTTTCTGGCAACAGTAGCTCATGGCATTTTCTGTTTAACCATTCTGTGCCTACTCAGGATAGTACAGAAAGAAGGGAGCTACTGGTTCAACAGTGTACAGAGACATCTCAGAAGAGATGGCATTTGAACTATAATGAAATAAATTCAGAATCATATAGCTATTTTAACAGTTACTGAGATGCCAATGTATTGGCCAATGCTGTATTCTTTTATATCGTGCTGTCGTCCTACATTATTTGTTGCATCTGAAAAGCAAACAGTTAACTGAACTAGCTGGTACAGATCTGTGGTTGAGGACAATGAAGATCTAACAAAGTCTTAAATTCTGCAGCAAATATCCTGAAGTATAGGAAAACCTGGCATTATAGTTCTAAACTTGACTCTCGGTTGGTTTTGATTCAAATTGTGTAGATAACCTTTTGATCTAGCGATTTTAAAATATAATTGTTTTCCTGATCAAATATCAAAAAATAGTGCATTTACATCAATTGGAGAAGCAGAAAAAATAGGAAAAGAAAAAAATGGATGATGTAGATAAAGCTGAGTAGGAAGAGAGACGGATGCAAGGAAACGTCACATTTATCAGAACTCACAGAATCTTTGATAGTCTCTTGTAGTCAGAATTGTATGTTCTGAGACCTCAGCATACCAATTAAAGATGACTTTTCAGTAGTTTGCACTTTTTCTCCTAATTTTTCTAGAGGACAAAGTTTAGGATTATAGTATAACCCTATGTAGGAAGCAGGAATTTCTTCTTGGATGACTTTGCTGCTTTGACATAGACAAACCCTTGACCAACAAGAAAGGCCACCTCTTTTATTCAACAGTCAGTTTAAGTCTTGTATGTTGTATCTCATACCACATACAGATGGTATGAATGGTGATGTAATCAATAATCCAAAAAATGTTGAGTCTACAATGCATGCATAACAAAATAACCTATTTCGCACAAACTAATAAAGCAGGGAGTGTCTCATGGAAGTTTTGTATAGGAATGGAGGCTTATTGAGCCTAGGCTTCCATTATTCCCCATGAAACACTCCCCTATACATTAACAGACACAGACCCCATATAAGCCAAAATGAAATCATATGATACAATACCTTGAAATTTATATATAATGTATATAAAGATGTAATGACCTTATACAAAGACATAACTTTAATCACCTTATACAAAATGATACCTGCTTACAAATCTTAGGATAAAACATGAAGTCAGCAATGAGAGTTCAATGAATCCAGTCAGAGCTCAGGTCCTTGTTAAGCCATATGAGAAAGGAATCTTTTTTATTATTATTATGGGCAGAAGAATTGAGCAGAACAATCTCAGTCAACGTAGGGATGGTTTGTCTTTTATTTTGCTCTACACAATAGTGTCTCTGCAAGGCCATCCTTGAGATAAAGAATTAGGAAGATACAAAAATAGTGGGATCTCAGAAAAATACCTTATGGCTATAAGATTTAATTCTATCTCAACCATTAGCCTTCCTAGTGCTTAAAATTCTCCAAAGTACAGCGTTTTTTTTCCAGTCAAGAAAGTTGTAACAACGTCAACAATTTTCTTACACACTATAATTCTAATGATCTGGTTAATTCTATAGATATTAGATGTAGATACATATGCACACACACACATATATACACACACCCACACATGCACTCTTAAAAATATTGGCCTATAACTAAATTGGCTTATCACCAAAGCTCCCACTCATAGGATGGTGGGATAAAAATAATTAAATTTTCAATTCGAAAACTCTTATATAATAAATACGTCTTGTTTTAAAATATGTTATAGGTCAGATAATAATAAAACATCTTCAATTGATACCCACTCATCCAGTAACTCTCTCCCAATTTGTGATGGTTAATACCGAATGTCAACTTGATTGGATTGAAGGATACAAAGTATTGATTCTAGGTGTGTCTGTGAGTGTGTTGCCAAAGGAGATTAACATTTGAGTCAGTGGACTGAGAAAGGAAGACCTACCTTTAATCTGGGTGGGTACAATCTAATGAGTTTCCAGCACAGCTAGAATATAAGCAGGTGGAAAAATGTGAAAAGAGAGATTGGTCTAGGCTCCCAGCCTACATCTTTCTCCCATGCTTAATACTTCCTGCCCTCAAACATCAGACTCCAAGTTCTTCAGTTTTGAGGCTTGTACTGGCTCTCCTTGCTCCTCAGCTTGCAGACAGCCTATTGTGGGACCTTACAATTGTGTGAGTTAATGCTTAATAAACTCCTTATCCTTAATAAGGACATATATATATATAGGTCATATATACATATATACCATACATATAAATATATATATGGGGATATATATTTTATATATTCTATGATATATAAGATATATCATATATATGATAGATAAGATAGATATATATGAGATATATCATATATGATAAGATAGATATATGAGCTATATCATATATATTATATATTTCACATAAAGAAAAATAAGATATATATTTTATATATAAGATATATCATATATGATCTATATTTTATATATATGATATAAATATATATGATATGTATATATATATATCTCCTATCAGTTGCATCCCTCTAAGAGAACCCTGACTAATACAGATTTTGGTATCAGGAGTGGTTGTAGAGGGACAGAATATTAAGAATGGAGTTCTTTCATTGGTTTGGAGGTTTCTAGAGTTGGTTGTTTAATATAATTTGACCACAAAATGCTAAGGATTCTATTTCTAATAATATGGAGAACACTGATAGTCCTTGGTGTGAACCATTTAGAGAGTTATGCAAAATAAATGCATTTGACTTTCCCAACTCATTGCCCCTGAGAGGCAAGGAGTTTAGTGACTACACATAATACCTTTGATCGTATGTTGAAAACCAAGGAACATAATGAAGCTAGTTGGTTGCTCCTAAGTTCAGTGGACCACATGATGAAAGAAAATGATGAACTCAGGGATTCTATCTCCTGGCTTCAGAAGCAGATACTGAGCCTCTTCAGAAGCAGATATTGAGCCTCAAATCTGCTATGATTGCCCTGTGTGAGAGTCTTATCTTCCTGTAGAGAAAGAGCTAAAATTGTTCCTGTAGAGAAAGAGCTAAAATTGTGGAAAAACAGACACAAGCTCTTGTCATGTAAGTGCCTGACCTGCAATGAAAGGTGCATGTGCAGTCTCACCAGGTGACTACTGTTATAATGTGAGTATTGACTGGAAAAGAATGGGGCCCTACAACTTGGAATGGGGATGTGTGGGAGGACCCTGATGAAGTTGGGGACACTGAGTTTATAAACTCTAATTTTTTTTTTTTTTTTTTTTTTTTTACCAAAGGAAACAGCTTTCCCATCCACAGTAGTGGCAACATCCCCTCCAAAACCCATGCTGCCATCAGCCTTTCCACCTTTTTCTGAGGAGATAAGCCCTGCAATGCCTGTGGCAACAGTGATGGCCTCCCTTGAGGCAGTTTCCAGGCAAGATAATGTTGATTCTCCTCAAGAGCCACCACCAACACCCCTGTTTGCTTCCAGACCTATAACTAGACTAAAGTCCCAGTGAGCCTCCAGTGGTGAGGTTGAGAGTGTGACCCATGAGGAGGTGCACTGTAGTTGAAATGAACTGCTTGAGTTTTCTAATTTATATAAACAGAAATCTGGATAACAAGCATGGGAATGGATATTAAGGGTGTAGGATAATGGTGGAAGGAACACAGAGTTGGGTCAGGCTGAATTTATTGATTTGGGCTTACTACGTAGGAACTCTACATCTAATGTTGCAGCTCAGGGAGTTTAAAAAGGTTCTAATAGTTTACTGGCTTAGTTGGATGACATATGAATTAAAAGATGTCCTGCTGTGAGTGAGTTGGAAATGCCTGATGTCCCTTGGTTTAATGTAGAGGAAGGGATTCAAAGGCTTAGGGAGATTTGGATGGTGGAGTGGATTAGTCACTTTAGACCTATTATTCCCAGATGGGAGAGTCCAGAAGATACACCCTTGACCAATGCTTTCCAAAATAGATTTGTGAAGGCAGCATCTGCATCTTTAAAGAGCCCTGCAATTGCCCTTCTCTGTATGTCAGAGCTGACAATTGGAACCACAGTCACTCAACTACAAAATTTAAATACAATGAGAATAATTGGATCCCAAGTGACAGGGACCAAATGGCGGCACTAAACCATCAGAAATAAATCTGACTAAAATTCAGGGACCTTCTACCTTGGTAAAATGTCTAGGGACACAGTGGTGTGAGGCCTGTTGAGATATTCCTTCTAAAGTGAAGGATAAGTTGCTGCATTTGGTCCCTCCTACTACCAAGAAAGAGGCACAATGCCTAATGGGCCTATTTGGATTTTGGAGGGAACACAGTCCTCATTTGGGTGTGTCACTCCAGCCCATTTATCAAGTGACCTGAAAGGCTGCCAATTTTGAGTGGGGTCCAGAACAGGAGAAGGCTCTGCAACAGGTCCAGGCTGCTGTGCAAGCTGCTCTGCCCCTTGGGCCACATGACCCAACAGATCCAGTGGTGCTTGACGTGTCAGTGGCAGATAGGGATGCTGATTGGAGCCTCTGGCAAGTCCCGATAGGCAAATCACAGTGGAGGCCTCTAGGATTTTGGAGCAAGTTCCTGCCATCTTCTGCAGATAACTACTCCCCTTGAGAGACAGCTCTTGGACTGTTACTGAGCCTTGGTGGAAACGGAATGTTTGACTATGGATCATCAAGTCACCATGCAACCAGAACTGCTTATCATGAACTGGATGCTTTCTGACCCATCTAGTGGGTCAGCATTACATCATCAAATGCAAATGGTATATATGTAATTGAGTTTGAGCAGGTCCTGAAGGTACAAATAAATTACATGAGGAAATGGCTCAAACGCCCATGGTCTCCACTTCTGCCACCCTGCCTTCTGTCCCACAGCCTGCACCGAAGACCTCATGGGGAGATCCCTATGACCAGTTGACAGAGGAAGATAAGACTAGGGCCTGCTTCATAGATTGTTCTGCATGATATGCCAGCATCACTCAAAGTGAACAGATACAACACTACAACTTTCTAGGACATCCCTTTCTAGTCCTTTCTAGGACATCCCTGAAGAACAATGGTGAAGGGAAATCTTCCTAATGGTGGAACTTTGAGCAGCACACCTAGCTGTGCACTTTGCATGGACAGAGAAATGGCCAGATGTGTGATTATATATTGATTTGTGGGCTGTAGCCAGTGGTTTGTCTGAATTGTCAGGGACTTGGAAGAAGCATGTTAGGAAAATCAGTGACAAAGAAATTTGGGGAAGAGGTATGTAGATAGACCTCTCTGAGTGGTCAAAAACTGTGAAGATATTTGTATCCCATGTGAGTGCTCACCAACAGGTAACCTCAGCAGAGGAGGGTTTTAATAATCAAGTGGATAGGATGACCCATTCTGTGGACATCACTCAGCCTGTTTTCCCAGCCACTCCTGTCATCGCCCAGTGGACCCATGAACAAAGTGGTCATGATGGCAGAGATGGAGGCTATGCATAGGCTCAGCGACATGGACTTCCACTCACACCAAGGTTGACCTGGCTATGGCCACTACTGAGTGCCCAATTTGCCAGCAGTAGAGACCAACAACCTGGTGGCAGGTTGATTACACTGGACCTCTTTCATCATGGAAAGGGCAGAGTTTTGTTCTCACTGGAATAGACACTTGTTCCAGATATGGGTTTGCCTATTCTGCAGACAATACTTCTGCCAAGACTACCATCCATGGATGCACAGAATGCCTTATCTACTGTCATGGTGTTACACACACCATTGCCTCTGACCAAAGCACTCACTTTACGGTTAAAGAAGTGCAGCTATGGGCTCATGCTCATGAAACTCACTGGTCTTACTAGGTTCCCCATTATCTTGAAGCAGCAGAATTGATAGAACGGTGGAAAGGCCTTTTTAAGTCACAATTACGATGCCAAGTAGGCGACAATATTTTGCAGGACTGGGACAAAGTTCTCCAAAAGGCCGTGTATGCTCTGAATCAGCATCCAATGTATGGTACTCTTTCTCACATAGCTAGGATTCACGGGTCCAGGAATCAAGGAGTGGAAGTGGAAGTGGCACCACCTACCCTCACCTTAGTAAACCACTAGCAAAATGTTTGCATCCTGTTCCTGCAACATTATGTTCTGCTGGTCTAGGGTTATTAGCTCCAGAGGGAGGAATGCTGCCACCAGGAGACACATCCATGATTCCATCAAATGGGAAGTTTAGATTGCCATCTCATCTGGACACTCTGGGCTCCTCCTACCTTTAAACCAATAGTCTAAGAAGGGAGTTACAGTGCTGACTGGGATGACTGACCCAGACTATCAAGATGAAATCAGCCTACTATTCCATAACGAAGGTAAGGAAGAGTACACATGGAATACAGGAAATCCATTAGGTCATCTCTTAGGGTTACCATTCCCTGTGATTAAGGTCAATGAGAAACTACAACATCCCAATCCAGGCAGGACTACAAATGACCAAGACCCTTTGGGAATGAAGGTTTGGGTCACTCCACCAGGAAAAAAACCATGACCTACTGAGGTGGTTGCTGAAGGCAAAGGGAATATAGAATGGGTACTAGAAGAAGGTGGTCATCAATACCAGCTATGACTATGTGATCAGCTGTAAAAATGAGAACAGTAATAGTCATGAGTATTTCCTCCTCCTTTTGTGTAAAGATGTGTTTGTGTGTGTATACATATTTACTAAGAAAATATCTTCATTTTATTTCCTTTCTCATAAGATTTACTGTGACATAAGATTCACTGACTTCATGTCAACATTTCAGTATTGTTAACTTTATGTAATAGTATTTGAGTTGGGGATTGGTGTGTTTTCAGTTGTACGAAGGATAGTTGTATTATGTTAGGTATAATTATGACCTTATTATTTTCTTTCTTTGAAGATTAATTATAATCTCAGGAGATGTGCATGGGTTCAAGTTGGCAAGGGGTGGACTTGTGATGGTAATTACTGAGTGTCAACTTGATTGGATTGAAGGATACAAAGTATTGACCCTAGGTGTGTCTGTGAGTGTGTTGCCAAAGGAGATTAACAATTGAGTCAGTGGGCTGGAAAATGCAGACCCGTCCTTAAGCTGAGTGGGCACAATCTAATCAGCTGCCAGCACAGCTAGAATAAAAGCAGGCACAAAGATTCGAAAAAAGACTGGCCTAACCTCCCAGCCTACATCTTTCTCCCAGGCTGGATACCTCCTGCCCTTGAACATTGGACTCTAAGTTCTTCACTTTTGGAACTCAGAGTGGTTCTCCTTATTCCTCAGCCTGCAGATGGCCTATTACTGGACCTTGTGATTGTATGAGTTAATACTTAATAAACTCATATATATGTATACATATATATACAGGCACACACACATATATATTCCACTAGTTCTGTCCCTCTAGAGTACTCTGAGTAATACAGCACCACTCTCCCTTTCAAAGAAAGATGATTTGCCATGTACATAGTTAATACTAAAATGCTTGGTAAGTAACATAGTTTGGCTGTGTTGCCACCCAAATCTCATCTTGAATTGTAGCTCCCATGATTTCCACATGTTGTGGGAGGGACCTGGTGGGAGGTAATTGAATCATGGGGTGGGTCTTTCCCATACTATTCTCATGATAATGAATATGTCTCATGAGATCTGATGTTTTTATAAAGGGGAGTTTCCCTGCACAAGTTCTCTTCTCTTGTCTGCCACTATGTAAGATGTGCCTTTCACCTTCTGCCATGATTTTTTGGCCTCCCCAGCCATGTGGAACTTTAAGCCCATTAAACCTCTTTCTTTTGTAAATTGCCCAGTCTCAGGTATGTCTTTATCAGCAGCATGAAAACAGACTAATACAGTAACCAAAGAAATAAACATAAAATTTCCTTTGCAATTTTTTTCTGAGGCTTACCATATGGTTACTAACAGCATCACAAATTATTTTTGGATATCCAAAAATGTTCACATCAATCAATCAATATTTTATTATTATAAAAAACTGAATATTAAATGATTTCACCTACAAAAGGCATAAATATTTATGTCTTTATCAAATTTATCCTTGGCAGTGAAAATCCTCTGAAAGATGAAGGTGAAATGCTATATGCTTTAGGTAACCATCATGAACAAATTTCTGGTTAGTAGACTTTACGCTCCACCTCCACCCTGGATAAGGTAAAAAATAGGAAATAAAAAGAAATTCTTTCCCTCTCCAAAAGCTACAATACTGAGACACTGTTAAGGACGTGTTAATGTATTCTTTGGTTTCCTTTCTCTGCCTTCAGTGTAATGAACATAGTTGTTTTCTTGTCCACCTGGGCCCATTGTCAAGGATCTCTTCCCACACAGCCATGGATGCACTGAGCTGTAACTTATTGAGCACAGTTGTATTTGCAATACAAGTATAATCAGTTGTGATCCATTCTTGTATGAAAAATGCTATAAAATGATATTGTAATATGTGCTTCATTAAGCACAATAGCCATTTTCAAGTGTAAATTCAAAACATTTTCCATTATGAGTTATTAGGCCTCCAGGTTAGGCCCTCTTTGGAACAGGCTTATAAGGTTCATAGTTGTATCTGTGCTTATTGGAATAATCTAGCACATTAGGGGTTTCAAATTTATTCTGTAAAATCAAAAAAACAGCTTCACGAATGTCATTTCTATTATGCTTGGAATGTTGCCTGAACTAAAGTGTCACGGGACTAGTCAGCCTCCACAAGTTTTGGCATTTGCTCTTTCTTCCTGGATTTCACCAGCTATAAACTGACAGACTACTCTGGGGAAAATGTACATTTTGGAATTGGTAAACAGTCAGTAGCCATTGCTCTCCCCACATTCAGTTTGAACATTGAAACAAAGTTGTGATAACTGTTTGAATGAACTTTGATTTATTTTTTTGAGTTGACAGCCACAGATTAATATCTACCCTAGTAGCCATAGGGAGAGACTGATTAGGAAAAATATTTATTTTCCTTCTCTATAATCTATACACCTATGGGAACTCATTCACTGTGAGTAAATGTTTTTAACTACCTGTAATTCATACAAAGTTCTCAAGCCTAATCTCAGGTGTCAGCTCTTTCCTGACCTCTTGGTCTGAAGATCAAATTCCTAATAAAATGTTCACTTTTATGATCCCTTCCAAATGGAGCTTATCATCATTCTCCTAATATCCACACAGTTCAGTGTGCAAAGAAAACAAGGTTTATCTTCTGTTGAAACTCAGAGGGCTCCAAGTATAAATGCGATATGGGTGCAGGAGAGGAGGGGTGGGGATGGGAGATGGACCGTGGGTGTGGAAAATCTCTGAGAAAGCTTGCAACAGGATGCCAGGAGGTGGTGGATACTGGGTTTAATGTTTCTGTGTTATCTCTATGCTCTGACTGTCTAAAACATTGATATGGTTTATTATGCCTGCTAACTGGGCATCTTTCTCTATCCTAAACACTGAATCTCATATGTAGGGTCTTCAATGTATCCTTTATCAGCATCATCGGCCTGCCACATACATGATGCCTGAGCTCCGGCCACAAAATGAGCATCCTAAAGAAGTTCAACTCTTCTTGTGCTGGAAAACTAAATGGATCTCTTGGCCCTTATGCAATTCTTACTTTCTTCTTTTTATGTCCATTTATAGAAACAAATACATAATAAATACAGCCATATTTTAATGAATATCAGCCACATGATTTATGATATTTTGGGCAATACTTTTTATGAATACCCAGTTTATCCTTATCTGGACACCATGTACCATGCTCAGTAGGAGAACCAAATTGTATGTTAGCTGGGTCCTCAGAGTGCCAGCTGTCCCTTCTCTCTGGACTACTTGTCTCAATCCTTAAATCAAAGGGAGGAAGGGAGAACATGAATCAGATTGGAAGGAAAGGGTTGATCTCAGAAGAAAGGTAAGGATCATTAAGGGTATTCTGGAAGTAAAATGTGGACATCTACCTGAAATAATTCTAATTTGGAGATAGAATTATTAAAGAAAGTTATCATGAATGGAGAAGCAATTAAGGGCACTGTCTCAGAATAAACAGATTCTTTTCTTTTAGATTTACTGTTTCCTCTAAAGCTCTCCCACACCATGCCCATCACCACCACTCATGGCCAGAATGCTTTTCCTAAAATAGAAATCTGACCGTATCATCCCCATTTAAAATGCTTTTCTGGTTCTCCACCCTCTTTAGGATAAATTCTATGATGTCCCTTGGCATGTAAACATTCTGTGATTTGTCTATTACCTCTACCATACCCTAACCTGAACCAGCCTTCTCACTCACCATCTCCCAATTCACACACTCCTTTCTTCTTTTTATTGCAAACCACATGCAGTAGCTTGAAAGTGTCATAATATGCAATCCATGCCTGTACCTTTTCATACAAGGCAATCTCTCTCCCCCAAATGATTCCTCTGATTTTCTTATGGCAGCCTCCTCTTCTCAAAGCACCATCTCCTCCAGGAAGCCTTGAGTGACTTGTTACAGGCCAAGGAAGGAGTTCACTCAGTATTTGTCACAGCATTTTTTTGTTTCCCTCTATTATAGTACTGATTATCTTCTATGATATACTTTTTGCATACTTGCACCCCATTAGAATATGAGCACCTTGTAAGCACATAATATGTTTTCTATATTTTTCTGTCTTAATGCATGGCACTATTGGGACATAATAAACTGAATTGAAAGAGTAAATATCTATCAAAGTCCAGATGTTCACACCAATCCTATTGTTTCTAATGCTGTACATAGGAAAGGGGCCCACACGCTCTCCAATAAGAGCCTAGGCTATTGGCCTGATTGAGATACCATCTTATTCATTATTCAATCCTTCATGCTTTTTTTATCTTATATCATTTTGGTGGGTAGGGGCTATGTTTACAAATCATGTTATAATTTTTTATTACTTTACTACTTAGCACAGAATCTAGAAATTTATAGTAATAAAGCAAATCATTTGAGGCACTATAAAGTGTGTTAAGATATTAATTTTACATAATCCTTCTGCCTTTTCTCTTGCAATGGTCTTTTTGGTCTCTCCCTATCAAGCATCAATATATTTTTTGCCAGATATTTTTCCTTCATCATCCACCCTCTTAACTAGTAGTCAAAATTGGAACTGTAATGCCCAAAAAATAGCAAATGATTAGTATAATGAAAACAAGGTGTGAAAGGAAAGAAGTAGTCTTTCTCTTTCCAAATAACAATGTTATTCATTTTCGGCAATACTAGAGAGTTCGTAAATCTAAACTCCCTATATTCTCTCCACTTATGATAATATTTATGTGCTTCAAAAATTCAATATTGGAGCCATAGAGTCATTTTTTTAAATTTCTGAAACAGAGATATTTATTTTGTTTTTTTGTTGTTCAAATACGGAATGAAATAATAACCTTGACTCCATCAACATCACTTAGAAACACTACCCCAAACAGAAGATAGACTTTAAATAGTTCTGCAATTAATTTATCTTTGTTCTAAAAGAAAAAAAGTATTTCATCTAACTTTACGTATACAAAATTATCTGATGCAGTGAGCGTATTGTTTCTGGTCGCCTAGTTTTTTTCATCAATCATAAGACCTATCTCTTACTGGATCTGTCATATGCCTTAACAAACATATAATAGTTTATGTGGGTAAATAAAAAGATATGTGAACTCAGAAAAGAGGATATATCACTGTGTTTAAAAATACAAAAATTTCAAGAAAGTAAAAACATAAAAAGCCTAAATCTCAAATAGAACAATGCAGAGGGAATTCAGATCCTTCTGTGGACTAATGGCAAACACATCTGTCTCTGTATTTTTGTGGCTCTCCTATTACTAATCTAACACTTAAATTAGTATTCGCTTATCCTTGGAACAAAAATAGCACGCAGATCAGAAGATAACTCTACACTTTAGTGTATTCAGTATTTCAAGGACAATACTGATTAGGAATTAATCTTACTATAAAGCAAATAACAAGAAAGAAAGGAGATGTTTTATAGTAAAACTTAAAGTAAGTGGAACACAGATTAAGGCTACTCCATGATCCACAAGACACTTAATATGCATAAGAGAGTCACCAGTGGAAGATTCCTCAATTCCTAAATGACACACTAGCCCCTTTTATGGGGTCTTAATTCTTTAGAAACGTATATGTGTACTAACCAAAAAATCATTTACAAAATCAGTATTCTTCTGGTCAATAATTAAAAGTTTGTTTTAAATGAAATTTTAAAATATAACAAAATATTAATACATGGTACAGGTTTTAGAAATCAGCCTTCTCTTCACTGATGACCTAGTTTAATCCAGGAATATGAAGTAATGTATGCAAGATTGTACATCTATTTAACACTAAACATGGGTTAACATTCAGGTTGCATGACTTTCAAGCCAGCGTGTCACTACATTGTTTTCCTTTTAGCAAGATCCACAAACAGACAAATGCTTTCCCCTTCTTATCCACGTCGTGCTGATTAAGCCAGTTTCTGACGACTATGCATACTAGCAGCAGGTGGATAGTTGTAGACATACGAAAAAAATGACTTCACCGAAAGAAACAGTCCAGTCGACCTTAAAAACTTTTAAAGCTTCCAAAGTTATCACTTTTTTTACTTATATACCATTTTTCATATTTGGATTTCTGTCTTATTATTTTCTAGTTCTATACACTATTTCACATTATACACATTTAAATATATGTATGCACATATATATACTCATTGTACATATATGTATAATGAGAAATGGTAAATACATGTGTGTGTATGTGTGTGCACAGAGGTATGCATATGTGTATGTGAGTGTGTGTGTGTATATACATATATATATATATATATATATATATATAGTCCATGAAGTCAATATTGTCTCATTCAACAATAACTGAAGAATATATTATAATTATGGACAAAAAATAGCACTGTAATATTTTAACAAAACCTATTTTTCAATCATAGCATACATATCTTAAAAACTAAATAAATCATGAACATATAGCCTGATTAATTTTCACAAAGCAAATGCATTCATGTAAATAGCACCCCGTTCAAGATACTGTTGTATTTTTACACCTGTAAATACATCCTATTTATATTTAACTTTCTAAGTGAAATTGCATTTTATGATCGCATCAGAGTGTTCTTGAAGAGGATTCACAAAGTCCTAAATTGTTTGAATAATCAAGCCTGCATTCAGCCTTTGATTACTAATTGGGTTATTTAAAAGCTTTCGGTTAAGACTGAACAAAAATCATGTATTTAAATCAGTTAAAAACTTACTTTTAAAAAATGTCCCACTTCTTCATTTAATAAATAATCATAGTAGGCAGTTGCAATCCTATGTAATTTCTATCTAGAAATATTTATTTGTGCCTGAGTATATGTGGTACTGTGCTAGTAACTTTAATTTCATAGTATACATTGCACTTCTTGATCTCTTTATTACAATTTCTTAACTCTGCAAAAGCAAGGAGATCAGAATGTTAGATATTATCCAAGAGTTATTAATTAGATACTAATTGCCTTTACAGGAGAGTCATCACCAAACTTTTGACTCTAATGTAGCATTCAATTAAATTTATTTCAGTAACTTCACGTATGTCTGCCTTCTGAACTACCTGAGACTTCCTATTAATAATGAATGCATTAATTTCCTACTCATGTTAGAGAAAAGATCTTCCACCATCCCACTTATCTCTTCTTACTAAAGTGGAGATTTGGAATGTTAAGAACAATCCATGCTGCAGAAAGTAGTCCTGGAATTTGCCAGTTAATGGTACCTGGGAAACATGGAAAAACCACAGAGGTTCCCTACACAGTCACCTAAAGAACCTCTTGTTTACATAACAAGCTTTACTTAGAGAGACAGCCAAGTTGGCAGGTCTCACAAAACAGGGAGGATGATTCTTTTATTAGAATTATCACTTTTTTGCAGTGCATTTATTCATTCATCATACATCTGCTACAGATGTGTCTAGATGAAAGGAGGAGCTTAATTAAGATTTATTGAACAAACACCGTGAGAAAAGCTATTGTACTGCCATGCTGCTTTGCAGAGAAATTTGATCCTTGCTTCCCTCCGTATCCAGTGAAAACTCCACATGAACGTACGTAGTTGTTCTTGGCTTCCTTGATCGCGTTTTGAGGGACAGTTGCTGAGCCACAATACAAGTGTATTTCCCTCTGGTTTTTATTCTATATTATGCACTATCACCTTGACTATTTTATTTCACCATGAGAAATACTCAAAGATGAAGGTAAAGTGGATGTGAAGACTCAGATAAAACTCCACTATGACTGAGCAGGCCAGTTCAGGTGTTTCCCGGTCCTAGGACTTTGCAGACATGGAAACACTTTTCTGGAGAACCCATTATCCTCTTTAACTCAAAATCCTAAAACATTCTGATGTGAACCTTATGCTCCGAAAGCATTGTGAATACCTATATCCATTGTAATTGTTATTGTAATTAAGAAAAAATATTTAGACTATATTATACATTTCTTAAAAGAAGGGATGGTATATTCTGCTTATACTCAACAAGTCTGTATTGAATGAATTGCCATCTGCTTTTCATAGACTTGTTCAAATCCCAAGTTTTCCAGGAGGACTTCCTTATTTCACCCTTACTTGCATCAACATCTCTTTCCATATACTGCTAGCAGTGCTTTTCTATATTATGTGACTATCTCTATGTGTTTCTGTTGTGAAAGAAAAATAAATCCTGGGGCCCCAAAATCACTCAGCTAAAGGCAAAAGTTCGGCTGGGAACTGCTTGGGCAAACTTGCCTCCTATTCTCTTCAAGGTCACTCCTCTGCTCACTGAGATAAATGCATATCTGATTGCCTACTTTGGAGAGGCTAATCAGAAACTCAAAAAAAAAAGTAACAATTTGTCTCTTATCTACTTATGACCTGGAAACTCTCTCCCACTTCCAGTTGTCCTGCCTTTCCAGATCAAACCAAAGTTCATCTTATATGTATTGATTGATGTCTCATATCTCCCTAAAATGTGTAAAATCAAGCTGTACTCAGACCACCTTGGGCACATGTCATCAGGACCTCCTGAGGCTGTGTCACAGGCACATGTCCTTAACTTTGGCAAAATAAACTTCCTAAATTAGGTGAGATCTGTCTCAGGTTTTTTGAGTTCATACTAATCTCCCTTACTAGATTTGAAGATCCTTAATGGTAGGGATTTTAACTGATTTATATAGGCATGCTTTTTTCTATTATATTCCTATATAATTAACGGTTATTCATTAAATCTATGTTGAACCACATCTACATCCATTGGCCCTTATGGGTTCATTTAAGTCAAACAGGCAGCATATCCTCCACTGAAAACTATGGATATATAGTAAAAATGGTTCCAGAGGAAATCGATGTAAAATATTTTATTTCAAATACAATGACTGTTTTGAAATAGTGTTTTAAAATTACCAAATGAATCTGTATTAGTCCGTTTTCACACTGCTAAAAAGAACTGCCCAAGACTGTGTAACTTATGAACGACAGAGGTTTAACTGACTCACAGTTCAGCTTGGCTGGGGTGGCCTCAGGAAACTTACAATCATGGTAGAAGGCGAAGGGGAAGCAAGGCACCTTCTTCACAAGGTGGCAGGAAGGAGAATAAATGCAGGAGGAACTACCAAACGTTTGTAAAACCATCAGTTCTCACGAGAACTCACTCACTATCACAAGAACAGCATGGGAGAAACTGCCCCCATGATCCAAGTACCTCCACCTGGTCTCTCCCTGGACATGTGGGAATTATAATTTGAGATGAGATTTTGGTGGGGACATAGAGCCAAACCATATCGGATCTAAATTTTGTTTGGCATTGAGATGGTAAGATGTTGTTAATATTAGTGTTTTAATTTATGATGGTATGTAATTAAATAGAATTTCAAGTGTTCAAGGCTGAGAGCTATGTGTCAGCCTCAGTCTTACATTGGAGGATAGTTTACAGGTACAAAGCAATTAAAGAATAATCAGACCTTATTTGCCAGATGTAATCTGCAGTGGTTAGCAAGGTTAGTAGTCAACAGTAGGGATGAAATAGAACGCTTGCTATAGCATGCAGCACATACCATTTATATTCTTCAAGAGCAAAGCATAAAGAGTAAAACCTTGCAACAAAGCCACTGTGGAAATAGTCCATTATTACATCAGTATAAAATCAAGTCACTGTGTAAAATCGCATACCAACTTGAAAACTAAAATTGTCTTTGTTTTGTTTGGAATTCCCAATACATATCTATATGTATAGAGTTCATATGTATAGGAACCCTAAAGAGTAAACAAAAGGCATGGAGCTCTAAGCCAGTGGGCTTGAATTTTCTCCACCATAATTTTTAAGACACTTTGTCCTTTAAATTTCCAAAATAACCTTCTAGCTTTATCTTTCATTTCTAAAACTATGTTTCTGCCTTGTTAATAAAAAAATGATATATTAAGGCCATTTGTTAAACAGATATCATTTAAAAACTTATGATTTGCCACTTTAGGAAAAATTGTAATGACAAATCATCATAAAATTAGAGGTGAGAAGGTTTCAACTCCAGAGTTGTTGTTTTTTTGATACAATAATTCTGTACAGACTTCAAAAAGAGCAAATCAATGTTACAAACTATTTATATTATGCAATATATTTTGTAAGTATAGTGTGAGAATAACTGAAAACAGCACAGTACACTGGAAATATCACAATTCTTTCAAAACTTCCTTTCAATTATGAACATTATGGACGTATGCATTGCCTTTGTCCTTCAAATTCTGTTACTGTGTTTAATGGAAGAAACATCTTTAAAGCAAAGAGAAAAAGAAAGTAGAAATTTAAATAAAAGTATGGACTACTACTTTTTCCACATACCAGGAAATGTATAATTTAGGCCGGGCACAGTGACTTACACCCATAATTCTAGCAATTTGGGGGGCTGAGGTGGGCAGATCATCTGAGGTTAGGAATTCGAGACCAGCCTGCCCAATATGGTGAAACCCCATCTCTACTAAAAATACAAAAAAAAAAAAAAAAAAAAAAAAAAAAGAATTAGCCAGGCATGGTTGTGGGCACCTGTAATCCCAGCTACTTGGAAGCCTGAGGCAGGAGAATTGCTTGAACCCTGGAGGCGGAGGGTTCAGTGAGCTGAGATGGTGCCACTTCACTCCTGCCTGAGCGACAGAGCCAGAGTCCGTCTCAAAAAAAAAAGTATAAAACTAATACCTCGATTTACAATTCTAATTATTTTGGAAGACCAATACACACAAAAAAAGCTATCCAAAAAAGCTAAAATATGATGGATCAAATTATGAAATATAAGCAAATCCTTAAACGTACTGTTTAGCATGAATGACAAAATGCAAAGCCAGAGATGCAGGCAGCACTGAGTATTGAGCTGATTGATTGCTGTATTTAGTAATCATGTATAAGTCAATATGTAAGTAATGAAGAAGGAATATTAACTAGATAGAAGAGTAATATTTCATTCTCTAATACCTAATATTTAAAAAGGTATTTTAAGTATATAGTAATAAATTTTTAATCAAGGGGACAAATGGTAGCCAAAATGTTCTGAGATTTTGATACTATAGGAGGGTAAAGATAATTTTATATTTTGATACACTAAACATGCCTTTTTATAAACCATAGCAGAGTGAAGAGCAGAATGACAATAGTTAAGTTAGAAAGGAGAAAATAATATAAGGTAAGTGGGATCCACAACATAAAATAAGATCACATTTTAATATGATATATCATGCATTATATTACATATAATGAGCCAAATATATTATATAAAATACTAAAATGATCAACTATATTAAAAAATCAATTATACTCTGTTCACTAGTAACACACTATAGTATTATATATACAGATAAATTATAAGTAAAATGATAATAAAAGACCAAAAACACAAATTGGAAAATAGAAAATCTTTCACACTAAACTAAAATGACAATATATAAACTTACGGGATGTTGTTCTAGCAGAATAAGAGAGGAAGTTATGTGATTGCTTATATTACAAAAAATTAAGACAGCAAATTGAAAGCGTAGATCTCTCTAGAGGTATTTCCTGTATCAGAGAAACCCAGCACATTTTTGGCTGACACAGCAAAAATCAAATTCTAAGTTTATTATGTAATCTGCTAATTTGAAATTAGTCTCATCAAGTCTCTTTTGTAAAAATTCAGCCATTAATTTTTTTTAAAAAAAAGGACTGTAAGAAGTGACAGTAGCCTATATTTGAGAATGTATTTGGATGACTCTGAGAATCTAAGCCCTGAAGGCCTGCTGAGTGATGCTGGCCAGAAGCAGAAGCCTGTCCATCTGTGCCTGATGAGACTCTTCTTGCTTTGCTTGAATGACCTTGCCTAAGGGGCTAGCCAGCAATGGGAAGCAAATGTCCTCAAGTCCCTTCCCCGTTGCCTCCACACCTATGACAAGAATTATATCCCAGAGTTGGTGGAGGACGGGGTTACAAAGTCTAACAGAAAGCTTAACCCAACAATGGCAAAATTCTGATAACTTAAATTGGCAAAAATGTGAAACTTATTTGTTTCACATGAATACATTCTAAGGAGGCCAAACCAGGTACAGAGGAATAGCTTCCAATCAGGGTGGGAAGTATTGATAAAGATGCAATTAATGGAGAAGAAGGATCCTCAAAACAATGAGGATTGGCTCTAATTGTTTACTTGGTTGATTACTGATCTTTTTTCTTAAAGATGTCTAATACTAAATAAGGTTGAGAAAAAAGTTTCTTTAAGATTCTATGGAAGAAAGTTGGAAAGCATTTGCAATTTATTATTCACTGAACTACTTACTACAAACAACCCTTTCGCAGTCTACTGAACCTGCTCTATCCAACCTTACTAACATCTAATTTGGCATTACTCTGCCTTTCTTTCAATTGACCTATCACCTTTTGACACTAAGAAAATTTTTGTTTTGCAACATTTTTAGCATAGTTGGAATTCCGTGTTGGGACTGGATGAATAGTTTTGTAGGAGGTAAACAAATATACACAATCTTCAAAGGGTCTGGCTATAAATGAAGTTAAGAATCACGAGCAGTGGGAACATATACATTTAGGGTTAGTACTAAATATGGATAGAGATCTTAAAATTCTGCGTTCTTAAAATCTAGATAATAATTAGCATTAACATTTAGGAAGTAAACAGTACTTTTGGATTAAATATATGAACAAGCTTAACAGAGATAGTGCTTCTTTCACTGGTCATAAGAAACGTTAATTAGTAAGAACAATCCAATTCCAGCAGGTTAGGCTTATGTATCTGATTAAAAATAAATAAATATGGCCGGGTGTGGTGGCTCAGGCCGGTAACACCAGCATTTCAGGAGGCCAAGGCGGGCGGATCACAACGTCAGGAGATCGAGACTAACCTGGCTAACACGGTGAAACCCTGTCTCTACTAAAAATACAAAAAATTAGCCGGGTGTGTTGGCGGGCTGCTGCAGACCCAGCTACTCAGGAAGCTGAGGCAGGAGAATGGCCTGAATCCGGAGGCGGAGCTTGCAGTGAGCCAAGATCGCACCAGTGCACTCCACCCTGGGCGACAGAGCGAGACTTCGTCTCAGAAAAAAAATAAATTAAATAAATAAATAAATAAATAAATAAAGTAGTGAACTATTCTTCAATCATTTGTTGACTTCTCCAGTCATAGACTTTGGTTGATCTCATTCAGGGAGCTCTTTCATGTTGGTGTGTCAGAAACATTCTCTCTATAGCATTCATATCTACTAGAGAATACGAATAACATTTGGAAAACTACTTCACTTTTGAAAACTGGATACTTCTTTCTTGATTAAAAAAATAAATTGTTTATTTAAATAAACCAACCAACAAACAAAAAAAGAGCTACTACATTTTAATAGTGTAGAAAGTCATGAGATATTTCTCAATCCAAGGTAAAATATGTAGGTATATGAAATATAATTCTTCATTCTTGAATTGTTACTATTTAAATTCATTATGATTTTATTGATATGAGTACCTTTAAAAGCAGAAGGCTAAACCGCACAAGGTAATAACTTGAAAATAAGTAATACCTTAAGCATAAGAATATTTATTTCTGGAGATTTTAAAATTGTACCACCTTGGGCTGGAATAACTTATGGTGGTTATAATTCAATTTATAATAGGCATCAATTTGTTTTCAAAAGCTAAGATGTAAAATCAAGAGACTGGAAAGTGAGAATGAATTCATAATGAGTAGTTATGCCCTCATCTGGAAATGGCATAAATAAAAATAAATGAAATAAATGACCTTTCCTATTTGCATATTTAAAGATTAAATAGAAATAGACTGTTTTGAATTATTTCCATTTAAATAAATTGTATAACCTGAGAAGTTTGCATTTTAGACCCCTCTATTTTATAAGAAGAATCACAGCATGAGATGTATTTTATTCACATAGTATGTTATATACTCCTGAGTAAAGCCACAATTTCGTAACTCAGTTATAGCCCAAGTGAGCATTGATAGTACCTTTAAGTATGTCCTTGCATTCTTGCGAACTGCCATGTTCACCCATTTTCCAAATAGCCAAACTCTTGTTATTTAGTAGGTGCACCAGGAGAATGCCACCAATAATCATTTGCATATTCAATTGCTTTTTGTGCCAAAACTCCTGACAAAGGGAAGCATTTGACATTTACACTGTTGTTAGCTTATCAAATTGAGAAAAATAAGCCAAATAAAACTTGCCAAATTTTTTACAAGCCTCAAAGCTAAATGCATGTTGAAAAAAATTTATGCAAAATGTCAGAAATGGTGACTAGGGATATTTCTGTATTCTCAAATTGCATTAAAATTACTACAAGGGTAGAAGTGAAGGAAAGGATAAAAAGAAAATCTGTAAATACCTAGGAAAAATACATGTACCATGAATTGTGAGGAAGTTATTCAGAAACAAATTCCTACAAAATTAGTCTGATGGAGAAGTCAGAGGAAAGAAATTGTAACCCCAAATTCACACCAGTCAGTGAATCCAGATGTAAGAGTTTTTCTGTTCATGGGGAAAAATTTCAAGCCTAGGGGAAAGAGGCACAGGAAGTATAATCAAATCACAGGAAAATTTCAAAGTAATTAATTAAAGTCTCCTATGAAAGAGATGAGCAGACTTCCTTGAATGAGCTTCAGATCTCTGCAACAGTCAGGAAGTAAAACAAACAAAACAAGCAAAAAACAAAGCAAGCTAAAGTAAAATGTCAGCTTGGAGTAAAAGAGAGAAGAATACTTAAATTGTTTGCTTGCTCCTCTCCCAGAAACCTAAAAGACATTCTGACAGTCACAATATTAGATTCCGTTCCTTGTAAGATATGTCTATTGTAGAAAGAGATGAATCCCCAGTTCCAATTCCCCCATCTCTTTTAATTACACTTTTAAAAGTCCAGCCTTTGATGAATCAAGGGTATTTTTGGAAACCATTATCTTTTAAAAAACTGGTATTTAAAATTTTTGCACATATTGCCCTGGAAAAATTTTGAAGATCTAAGTATTTCCTCACAATCTTACAAACGAATATCTAATTTTTTGTATGACTTACAAAGATTATAATTTCATATATAATATAAATTTTATACTTTTTAATAATATAGTTATATCACCCTTTTATGCTCATCTGATGAAATGTAATTGTAAAAATCGTATACCAGTATTCATGTATTTAAAAATACATTAAGAAGTTTTACTTTCATTACGGGAAATTTTAAATAATTTCTTTTCTCCTGACATTGTATTTCCATTCCACTCTTCTTGAAAAATTTTATGCCAGTGCAGTATATTCTTGTGCTTAAAGTATTATGTATACCTCTATCATATGTCTCTGCAACAATTACAACAAATATTCGTGTGTATATATGTATGTATGTATGTGCATGTACATATATAGAAATCTATTCATTGCAATTTTCTCTAATAATAAAGCTCTGAATATTTTACAATAATCTTCTAGATTTAACTTCAATATTTATAGTGTATAATTTTTGAAAACGATTTAAATATTTATTCAAGTTTTGATAAAATTATTGTTTGGAATGGAGTCCTGAATAAATTTTAGGATGGTGATAGAAATATCTTCCTTTTGTAAAGTAGGTAAAAACAGTTTCTTTTGAAAGGGAGGAGGGAAAAGAGAATGTCAGATGCCTTCAATGCGGGCCCATTGTCAGTCAGATCAATTTTGGAAAATCATGTACCTCAGTTAACCAAGATGTGGTTTTCTTTCTTCTTCTTCTTTTATTTTTTATTTTTTAATTATACTTTAAGTTCTGGAATACATGTGCAGAATGTGCAGGTTTGTTACATAGGTATACACATGCCATGTTGGTTTGTTTCACCCATCAACCCATCATCTACATTAGGTATTTCTCCTAATGCTATTTCCTACCCTAGCCCCCAACTCCCGACAGGCCCCAGTGTGTGATGTTCCCCTCCCTGTGTCCATGTGTTCTTATTGTTCAACTCCCACTTTTGAGTGAGAACATGCAGTGTTTGATTTTCTGTTCCTGTGTTAGTTTGCTGACAATGATGGTTTCCAGCTTCATCTATGTCCCTGCAAAGGACATGAACTCATCCTTTTTGATGGCTGCATAGTATTCCATGGTGTTTATGTGCCATGCTTTCTTTATCCAATCTATCATTGATGTGGATTTCACAATTGCATATCTCCTGAAATATTTCCGTGTACTCACATTTGTGCATGTATCGCACTTTTAGGTCTACTATTTTAACATGTCAAAAGTATAGGCATTTTTTTTTTTCAAAAATACAACCAAAAACTTTCTGAAAAATACAGTTTGGTTAATAGAGAGTGGCTACCTAGGATAGAGGCAATTTTGTCATACGGAGCTTGTATAAAAGGCTACTCTTAGAGATATAACATTATCAATTAAAAAAACATATTTAAAGCAGTGCTGATAACATGTATTTGAAAGGTTCATGGTGTTTTATATCGTAATTAATAAGGGTATATCATTTTGTTGAGAATTCTTTTATTTCTCTAAATTATAATGTTGTCTTAATCTAGAAGGAGTGGTTTCTTCATTAACAACACCATTGGTTATGTAATTTACTTATGCAAAAATATTTATTTCAACCTACTAGGTAAAAAGCAAAGGTTTTACAACTAACTGATAAAAGTGATTACCTCTAGGAAACAGATTTAAGAGCATGTTGGCATGGTATTATGCGGAATAGAATTTCAACATTTACTTCATAGAATTTTTTAATGAAGAGATTAAAATTACTGAACTCAATGTTTTGAAATATCTGTAAATATGAAATGCCTACAGTGAGTTAATCAGCATATGTATTATATCACAGAGTTATCATTTTGTGGTGAGAACAATTAAAATCTACTCTCTTAGCAATTTTCAAGAATACATCCCATTGTTACTAATTAAAGTCACCGTGTTATACAATAGATTTCTTGAACTTAATCCTCCCATCTAACTGAAATTTTTTTTATTGTTTGCTCAACAACTCCCCCTCTCCATCATCAAGCCCCTGGCAACCACCAAGCTGTTGTCTATCTCTGTGAGTCTCACATTTTTAGATTCCACATGTAAGTGAAATCAAGTAGTATTTGTCTTTCTCTGCTTTATCTCACTTAACGTAATATTCTCCAGGTTCATCCACATTGTTCCAAATGACAGGATTTCCTTTTTTAAAAAAGACTAAATAATATTACATTGAGTATATATACCACATTTTCTGTATCCATTCATCCATTGATAGACATTTAGGTTGATTCCATATTTTGGCTATTGTGAATAATGCCTCAATGAACATGGGAATGTAGATACCTCTTTGACATACTAATATCTTTACCTTTGGCTCCATAGGCAGTCCTGGGATTTCTGGATTAGATGGTAGTTCTATTTGTCATTTTTTGAGACGTCTTCATACTGTTTTCCATAATGGCTGTACTAACTTGCAATCTTACTGGTAACATACAAGGGTTCTCTTTTCTCCACATCCATGTCAGCACTTGTTATTTTTCCTTTTAGTGTTTTTTTGATAATAGCTATTATAACAGGTGTGAGGTATTATGGTATTATTGCTGTGGTTTTCATTTGAATTTCTCTCATTAATAGTGACGTTGGGCATTTTTTTATATATGCCTGTTGATCATTTATTTGTATGTCTTTTTTGGAGAAATATCTATTCAGGTCCTTTGCCCATTTGAAAGTCAGTGAATGTTTTCAAATTCTTTTAATAAGAATTGTATATGCAAAAACCCAGAGGTAATTAACCTTTTCAAATATAGTTATTCATCCCAATTCTGTATGTGCCTCAATTTTTTGTTATTAATATCATGACAGTAAATTCTCAAATTGTTGCTGTTATATGTAGTAAGTTGATCAAGTTTACATATTTTATACTAATGTAGAGATATACCTTTGACAATATTTTTGGCATAAAATAATGTCGCTTTGTTTTGTAATTTACAGTTTTTTAAAGCTGTGGTAAAATAGTCAAACCTGGAGAAGAAATAAAATTATATCGTATTACAGTAGAATAGGAAACGACCAGTTCACACCAGTAATTAGTTTGTAAGCAAAGGCTGAATTTCTTTGACATTATAGGAAAGAGCCTGCGTATCACATTAAGTCATAGAGCAGGGTTTGGCCTGGGGTCTGTGGAGCATTTTTTATATATATAATTGGAGAAACAACTGTAATGCACCACATGCGTTCAGTGGAGTGTTGGAAGTTACAACAGAAACTATTTCTCTGGTTAAATTAAGAGAAGAGAATCTTACTAACTTCTGGTTGTACAGCTTTCTGGAAAGTTTTGTGGTTAGTGGGCTAGTTCTGCAATCAGCTTGCTTAGCAAGTTTGGAATATTTGTATTTTTCATAAAAAGACAGGGAAATATAATATTTGAAATGTTTTCACAAATAGAAATGTCAGCTAAAATGACTTTTCCCAACAGTAGTGGTGCTAGGATTGTGTTTTTCTTTTCTAATTCTTGTTTTAAAAAATAATATCTTGTATTCCCCCATGAATTAAATGGGGACCACAAAAATAAAAGAAATATATTTTATTGTAGAGTATTTTTATCTCTAGTTAAATGTGTTATTGGAAAAAACTTATAAATTTTATAAAGTCCACATTCAACACTTACTGAAATCACATATGTATATATACAACATTTTCTTTTTTTTTTTTTTTTTTTTTTTTTTGGAGATGGAGTTTTGCACTGTCGCCAGGGCTGGAATGCAATGGCGCAATCTTGGCTCACTAAAACCTCTGCCTTCTGGGTTCAAGCGATTCTCATGCCTCAGCCTCCTGCGTAGCTGAAATGACAGGCGCCCACCACCACGCCCGGCTAATTTTTTGTACTTTTAGTAGAGACAGGGTTTCACTATGTTGGTCAGGCTGGTCTCGAACTCCTGACCTCATCATCTGCCCACCTCAGCCTCCCAAAGTGCTGGGATTATAGGCGTGAGCCTCCATGCCCGGCTTATACAAACATTTTCTTTGTATAAACTCTGTATGTGTTTCTTTCTTTCATTCTTTTTCTTTGTTGTTGTTGTTGTTTTCATCTAGTTTATGGTATTAATAGACTTACTTACATGGAACACATCCTTGCATTCCCAAATGATTATTTAATAAACCGTTAATATTAATGGATTGATTATAAAGGTCATCTTTAAGCAGCTATTATGTTGGCTTAGAGTTTGGTTTCTGACTTCACATTTCCCAGTTGGTATGCTAGGTTCTTCCTTTACCAGCCATATGGATTTAATCAAACTGTTTATCCTCACTGTGCCTCAATTTCTGTATCTATTAAAATGAGAGCAATAATAATATCCTACATATTTATTATGATGCTTTAAAATGACACATATAAACAGAAAGATAGCTCAGTCCTTAAAAAATCATGTCTGAATTCTGAAATAAGAGAGGTACAGCAATACATTAAACTATAATAAAAATAAGTTTACCAAATGGCTGACAATGATTCATCAGAGTTCCCACTGATAAAAGACAGTGCCTTTAAAATTCACAAATACATGCACGCACACATGTACACAAGCACACATGTGTGTGCACACATACATGCAATGACTGCAAACACTCGCTAGTGCCCTTCGGGTGGCCCCTCAGTAGTGGCATGTGCAGGGGATGGAGTCATCTCTGATTTGGGTTGGAATAGACAGAAATAGGAAATAAGCAAGGGGGTGTGAGAGAGTAATGGCACAGGTAATAGTTCCCTTAGAAAAAGATTTAGTCAAACAATCCTAGAACTATGGAGAAAAACTGTAATAGAAGAATTTTCACAATCAAAATTATATCACATGCTTTTGTCACAGTGATGTTTTTACCTTCCTTTTATTTCTGAGATGTTAGTTGAATAAAAAAAAAATAATGACTTACATTTGCACTCACAGGCTGTACCTCTGGGAATAAGTATACTTGTCTGCTAGTTCTGAACTGACCTAGCATCATTTACATCACGAGCCTGGCCAGCCCGGTTGCTAAAGCTCTGTTCATGGTCATTTCACAGGACACTCCTCCTGGCTCCATTCTTCCTCTATTTGATACTTACCTTTTAGCTGGTCTCTCACTTGGGGCTCAAAAATTACTTTTGTCTTTATCTATTGACTTTCATTCTCTTGGTTTGTCCCAAAGCACAGTCTTAAGACTGTGACATCATAGATTTAAGTCTCTATATCCTTTCAATGGTGAAGGATGGGAGAAGAGGTGGAAATGGGCACTCTCCAGGCATGAGAGATCGGAAAGCTTGCGGAGCTCACTCCAACGTTGCTTCAAAATGTATTCCAGGGTTCACTGTGATGTTTTAATTACAGATCATACTAGAAAATTTAGCATTGGTTTTCCTCTGTATTTATGGTTAATAAAGAAAATGTACACGTACCTGCACACACACACACACACACATAAACATACATATTATATTGGAATTGCATGTCCCTCTTCAATAGATATTTCCCAATAGTAACTAGAAAAGCTACTGAATGGTCACAAATATTTATTAGGCAATTATTAAGTGTTTAACATGCAACAGTCCAACAAGGTACCCACTATGATTCAAGAAACCTACCCTATATTCTTAAATAATTATGGCTCCTTAATAAATCTTAATATCATTTTTCATTTGAAAAAGTAGGGAGAAACATGAAGAAGAAATCTTCCACTTTCAACCAAGTGGCAATGAAACATAAAAATCAATAGATTTTTCCCACAGCTACAAATATGAATCACCTGAGCCACTCTCATTTTTTTCCACTACACAATGCAGAATTATATTCTTGGGTGAAAGCAGCTGTTACCCTATCACTGCTCAAATCAATATCGACTCTGTGTCTGTGAACCCTCTGGCTACAAATGTATATCAAAGATGCTGTAAGCAAGAAGGAATCATTTTTATCGTGTTTCCTTGACTTCTCTACTCTCCGTCTTTTAGTTTATAAATAAAAGTCAAGGCACTGGGATTTTCCTCAAAGCTTCAGCATTGAAACACTTGTTTAGTGCAGTTTATGACCTCATATTATTCTTGAAAAATACTGGCCTTTAAAAAACTAAATCAACATTTTTGCCCAACTCAGTCAACTATTCGGAGATAAAAATCCGTCAGAAGAATACACACTTGAAGTGAATTTGTCCTAGTTAGCAATGTAACATTTCAAGAAAGTTATGAGGAAATTATTCCTAATAAATTTAGGTGTAAATAATTTAGTCAATGGTGAGTATACCTTGGAGGTTACAGTTACGTTTCTGATTTTTAAATATTTTACAGCTGCAGAGTAGATTCCTGTTTTTCTAAAACAAACATATCTCATTTTCTTATTTTACATTTTTACATAGAGTGACACAGATGCATAGTTTAGATATCTATCCCTTCCAAATTTCATGTTGAAAAATTTGATCCCCAAAGTTGGAAGTAGGGTCTAGTGGAGATTTTTGGGTCTTGGGGGTGAATCGCTCTTGAAGAGATGAATGACCACCCTGGGGAGCGGGTGAGTGAGTTATTACACTGTTAGTTTCCCCTCCATTGCTGCTTCTCTTTCCACGTGATCTCTGAATACATCAGCTCCTCCTCACCGTCTGCCATGAGTAGCAGCAGCCTGAAGCCCTCACCAGAAGCAGAGGGTGTGCCATGCTTCTTGTATAGCCTGCAGAACCATGAGCCACATACTTTTTTTTTTTTTTTTTTTTTTTTGAGACCGAGTTTCACTCTTGTTGCCCAGGAGGGAGTGCAGCAGCACGATCTCGGCTAGGGGCAACCTCGGCCTCCTGGGTTCAAGCGATTCTCCTGCCTCAGCCGTCCTGAGTAGCTGGGATTGCAGGCATGCGCCACCATGCCCGGCTAATTTTGTATTTTCAAGAGAGTTGGGGTTTCCCCGTGTTGGTCAGTCTGGTCTCTAACTCCTGACCTCAGATGATTCCCCGGACTCGGCCTCCCAAAGTGCTGGGATTGCAGGCCTGAGCCACAGTGTCCGGCCTCTTTTGTTTATAAATTACCCAGCATCAGGTATTCCTTTATAGAAACACAAAAATGAACAAAGATGCAAAGCTTTTTTATTGTGTCATTCCCAGCAAAAACTAGGAATACAAAGATTTGCATCTGTTACTGATGATTAATAACCACTGAGAACACATATGATGATTTCAAGCAAACAGGAAAAAATAAACCTTAATGGCAAGTTTGATAAATTTTTCCCAGAAATTTTAAATTCAGAGAACTAATGTTTAGGAACATGCACATATTAACTTATTGATTTATTTTTTTTAAATTTCCTCATTGTAGTTTAATGCTAAATTTTATTCAGTAACCCGCCATATGTCTGTAAATAACTTCTTAAATTAGTCTTTTAAATTAATATATTGTTTTATAAGTCTTTTCTGACTGTGATGTAAGTCAAATGCAAGTATTTCGGATAACTGCAGGTCCTATTAAATAGCCAAGAGCTAATAAAGATGTTATGAGGCTTAACACACCTCTGACTTGCATATCCTCATCTCTCTCACTAGATTTTGGTGGCCTTAAATTAAATGAAGAATAAAATAAAAATAGAGAGAAAGAGGGAGAGAGGGAGAGAAAGAAAGATACATCAAGGATTGAGAGAGATAGAATGTGTATGTGTTTGAGTTTACATTTGGGAGGTAGAAAATTTCTTCTCACCAAGTTTTAAGCCAACTTAAATAGTGGAACAATTTGTAAATTATGAAATTCAAATAAAGTAAAAGTTTTAATATTAGTTCAGAGAAGTATTTTTCATGAACAATGTACTCAAATAATATTAATTTTATTTTGAGGTTTTCTGGAGGTTTTTCATTTAAGATGATGTTATGAGATGGTATTTTTCAGCTCTCCAACTTAGCCACAAACCCAAATGAAGACAGATTAAAATAAAATAAATAAACACATGAGCTAAAGTAGAAGAAAGAGGAGGAACTGGAAGATAAGGAGAAGAAAGAGAAAATGATAGAGAATAAGAGGAAGGAGGAAAGAAGGAGGAAGAGAAGAAAGAAGAAAAGAAGAAAGGGAGCATGTAAGTCTTAAATTGGAAAGAGAGTTCAAAGCTGGAATAAGCAACAACTACTATGGGTTTAGACTTGCTAAAGAACTGGGCTTGAAAAGTTAGCACCCATACTGATGTAAAGAGAAGAGATGTCATTTTTATGGCTGGGAAGTGGAATTTAATTTCCTTCAGATACCCCGATTATACATATGGTTTCTATAGATTGTTAGAAAGTAGTTCTAAAAGTGCCACTTCATGGCCCAGAGAATGAGAGAGAAAGTTTGCCAGTCGACTGTGGATCTGTGTGAGTGTGTGTGTGTGTGTGTGTGTGTGTGTGTGTGTGTAGAGGGAGTATTACTTGTTTCATGATATTGGGAAACGAAGTGCACACCTCTGCCAGAGGGGGATGTGAGTTTCTATAGAGACATACCTCATTTCATTGTGTTTTGCTTTATGGTGCTTCATGGATATTGTGTTTCTTTACAAACTGAAGGTTGGTGGCACCCCTGAGCGAGGCATGTCTATCAGCACCAACAGTTTGTGCTCTCTTTGTGTCTCTGTCACATTTTAAAAATTCTCACAGTTTTTCAGACTTTTTCATTATGATTATACCTCTTATGATGATGTGGGATCCGTGATGTTTGATGTTACTAGTATAACTGTTTTGGGGTACACAAAACACATCCATATAAGACAGAATACTTAATAAACTTGATGTGTGTATGCTGACTGCTCCACTGACCAGTCATTCCCCATCTCTCTGTCTCTTACCTCAGGCCTCTCTATTCCCTGAGGCAAAACGATATTAAAATCAGGCCAGTTAATAGGTCTACAATGGAGTATATGTGTTCAAGTGAAAGAAAGAGTTTCAAATTTTTCACTTTAAATCAAAAGCTAGAAATCATTAAGCTTAGTGAAGAAGACATCATGAAAGACAAGACTGGCCAAAAGCTAGACCTCTTGTGCTAAAAGTTAGCCAATTTGTGAATATAAAGGAAAAGGTATTGAAGGAAATTGAAAGTGTTACTCCAGTGAACACACAAATGACAAGCAAGTAAAATAGCCTTGTTGCTGATATGGAAAAAGTTTTAGTAGTTTGGATAAAAGAATGAAACAGCCCACAACATTCCTCCCTTAAGCGAAAGCCTAATCCAGAGCAAAACCCTAAATCTCTGAAATTCTATAAAGGCTCAAAGAGGTAAGAAAGCTGCAGAATAAAAATTTAAAGCTAGCAGAGGTGGGTTCCTGAGGTTTAAGTAAATAAGTCATTTTCATAAGATAAAAGTGCAAGGTAAAGCAGCAAGTGCTGATGTAGAGACTGCTGCAAGTTATCCAGAAGATCTAGATAAGAATGGTGATGAAAGTGGCTGCACTCAATGACAGATTTTCAAGTTAGATAAAAGAGTTTTATATTGGAAGAAGATACCATATAGTAGGTTTATAGCTAGAAAGAAGTAAATACCTGTCTTCAAAGAAGTAAATACCAGGCTTCAAGAAGTAAATATGTGGCTTCCAAGTTTCAAAGGACAGGCTGACTCTCTTGCCAGCATTAGAAGTAGAGTCACATCTTTAGGCCCCACTTCTAATTCTAACTAAAATATGACTGAATTGCTGCAATCAATATAAAACTTGAATGAATGAGGAGTTGCTTCTTAAAGATTAGCCAAAAAAGTAGTATTTTTTTTTTGAGACGGAATCTACCCCTTGTGAACACACTGGGAACATTGCTGTAAAGACAACAAAGGATTTAGAATATTATGTAAGCATGTTTGAAAAAGCAGCAACAGGATTTGAGAAGATGAACCCCAAATTTGAAAGAAGTTCTACTGTGGCTAAAATGCTATCAAACAGCATTTCATGCTACAGAGAAATTATTCATGAAAGGAAGAGTCAATCAATGTGCAAACTTTTCTGTTCTCTTATTGTGAGACATTGGCAGAGCCACCCCAACTTTCAGCAGCCATCACTATAATCATTCAGTGGTTATCAGCATCAAGACAAAACCCTTAAACAGTAAGAAATTACAACTTGCTGAAGTTTTGGGTGGTTGTTAGCATTTCTTGGCAATAAAGTATTTCAAATTAAGATATGTACATGTTTTACAATAGTGCTGACACAGGATCCTTAGGGTATTCCTTCATCAGCCAGAAACCTCTGTGGCCGGTGGCACCTCTGCTTGGGTTTTGCTGGCACCCACTGAGCTCATTCCACCCACTTGGCCCAGCAGGCTGCATTCAGCTTGTGCTACCAGCATGGATCTGATGCCTGCCAAGGGTGAGCCAGGAGCAGAGTGGCTAGGGGTATGTGAGCGAGCAAGTGTGGGTTCTGACCCCTGCATGTAGCCAAGTACACCAGCTGCAGCTAGGCAGGCCGCTCCAGTTGCCAGCATAGGCACCAGCTCTGTGCAAGGTTGTGGCTGGACCAGACATACTGCCAGAGGCAAGGGGAACACAGTGTTGCCTGAAAGCTCTGAGATTCCAGAAACTGCAGAGCTCCAAAGAGGGTTTTACAGCATGTCAGAGTCATAGTTCCAGGAGACCCAAGTTCTGGGCTCCCAGAAGGGCTGCAGCTCTTCTCTCCTTCTCATTACCCACAACATGCCAAGCAGAGGGTGTGTTTCAGCATTGTTTGTGTTACCATTCTTTCAGTCCTCCCATTCAGGACTTGTCTCATGTCCAGGAAGAATGAGGTATGCAGACAACTGGGGGTGAGCAAGATGGAGAGGAGCTTCACTGAGTGACAGATCAGCTCTCAGGAGACCTGAAGTGGGAGCTGCTTTCCACAGGCAGGTCGTCCTGATGAGTGTAGAAACCTGAAGTGAGTAACTTATCCACCGGCAAATCATCCTAACAAGCGTAGAGGAGACCTGAAGTGTATGGCTCCTTTCAGCAGGTAGGTTGTCCTGAAGAGTATCTGAGTCTGGCTGAGTCCAGAATTTTTCTTGGCTCAGAAGGGAGGAAGTGCATGCTGATTGGTCCATGGGCAACCATGGGTTAACCTGGAAAAAACACCATAAGTTCTCACTCCTGGTTGTGGTCGTGGTCTCCACCCAGAACTGGCAGTCTGGCCCCAAGGCTTCTGGCCACCTTTGGCTTGAAGGTGGGATTTCACAAGGGACCCATCCCTTCCTGCCTAGGAACCTGTCTGCCTTCTACCATCATCAACATGTCAACTATGGTGCCCAAGCTGTTTGCACTGAGGGGCACCTGCAGGATCATGCTGAGCCACCCTTAGCCCACTGTCCTCCCTCCCATGCTTGTCAGTAATCAAAGTCTGGAGGGGACCAAGGCAGCAGGGGGCTGGCATGTCAGCATCACTCTGAGCTTGTGAACACCTGGCCAGGTCATGGCAGTGTCTGGGCTCAGCTGCAACTTTGATCTGCACTGGAACAGGCACTGAAAGCCAGGAGAGGCCAGAGAGCAGGAGCAGGCACTTCAAGCCTGCAGGGGCAGGGGGCTTCCCAGGCCCCCAAGGGCACAGGGATGCCCGAGTCCAGACCCACTGCTGGGCATCTATAGCTGTGCCCAGGATCTTGGGGCTCCCACCCCATCAACTCAGTAAAGGATAAGGATCCTGCCTGTTCCTGGCCCCCACCAGCTCTGTGTGGTGCATGGCCCCAGCTGAGCCTTCCCGATGAAGCTGGCATCCTCACTGCAGCCACTCTAAATGTGCCACCACTGCCATCAGTACTATTGCACACTTAATAGACTATAGTATAGTATAAACATAACTTTTATATGCATTCGGAAACCAAAAAATATGTGTGACTTATTTTATTGTGATACTCACTTTTTTTGGAATGGTCTACAACCAAACCTGTGATGCCTCCAAGATGTGCTATACTATGTGAGTACATGGGTATCATCTAAATGAAAATAAATAAATAAATAGATAATGGATAATTGATAGAATTAGATAGATAGATGATAGATAGATAGATAGATAGATAGATAGATAGATAGATAGACAGATAGATAGATATAAAGATTTACTCATAATCTAGGAAAAAAGTAAGAAATAAATATTGTTGGGCTGCACGCGGTGACTCACATGTATAATCCCAGCACTTTGAGAGGTTGAGGCAGGCGAATCACCTGATTTCAGGAGTTCGAAATCAGCCTGGCCAAGACCGTGAAACTCCGTCTCTACCAAAAATACAAAAAATTGCCAGGCGTGGTGGTATTCACCTGCAGTCCCAGCTACTTGGGAGACTGAGGCAGGATAATTTCTTAAATCCTGGAAGCAGATGTTGCAGTGAGCCAAAACCATTTCATTGCACTCCAGCTTGGGTGATAGAGCAAGACTTCATCTCCAAAAAAACAAAAGAAAGAAATACACATTGTCTAAAGGCATGCCCACTAATGGCAGATGTAAGCATATGAAAACAGCAGTCAAGGTGAGCCCATGATTTTATAAAAATAAATATAATTTGATATCATAATCTTTAGCAGATTAAATAAATAGAAAAATTTATTCTGCAAAGGCTTGAAATAACAGAAAAATCTTTAAAAGTTTAAAAATATGGTAAAATAATATGTTTAAAATTATTATAAGCAAATACTATAAATGAAAACAAACAAACTATAACTTTTTACACATTAAAAATAGAGTCTTTAGTATTGAAACTGAATGGGCGGTGAAAACATCATTTCAAACACAAAGGAGAAGATAAAATTTGTTACACAGGAGCTATGTGTCTGTGTAATATTTTCCAGAATGCAAGACAGTTATAAACAGAAGATATGAAAAAAGAAATGAGTAGACCTGGAGAATAAATTATAAGATCCAACATATATCTGTTAGGAATTTAAGAATAAGAGAATAGAGAGAATAGTTAAGAAATAATACTCAAAGAAATATACAATGAGAAAACAAAAGAAGTGGTAGGTCTCATACCCTGAGATTAAATAAACTTACCACTTTAAGAACTACAGAGGAAGAAAATTCACAATCCACATCTAGACATTTTGGAATGAAACTAAAAATACCAAAAATAAAACAAAATAAAAATCCTAACTGACATCAAAGAGAAAAGTGGATGATTATCAAACTACACAGATTTATCATTAGCAAAAATGTTGACGTCAAAGACTCAGTTATTTTCTGCCTAACGAAAAATGAGATGGTTAACTATTACAAATAATACTTGAAAAAAATACTAAAGGCTTGCTATGACTTTAATGTATTCCCTTCAGAATTTAGGTATTAAGACTTGATGGCCAATGTGATGACATTAAGACATGGGATTTTTATGAAGTGATTAGGTCATTAAGATTCCCTTCCTCATGGATAGAATTAAGACCCTGGTGAAAAAAGCTTCATGCAGTGTTGGACTGCCTACACCTCCCGCCTTCTGCCTTGTGAAGACATGACTTTCCTTTCCTTGACAGCAAGGTGCCGTCTTGGAAGCTGAGAGCAGCCCTTGCCAAATAACCAAACTTGATCTTGCACTTCTCAACCTGTAGAACTATGAAAAATAAATTTCTATTATATATAAATTGCCCAGTCACAGGTACTCTGTTACAGCAGCACAAAACAGACTAAAAGCTTCAATTTCAGAAAGTGGGGAAATAAATCCAGAAGAAAAGAAAAGATATAAAATACAATTTTGGACAAAAAAATTATTAAACAATAATGAATGTAAGTAACCATTCATGGTAATATACAAATCATTTTAAAAATCACAATTCATTTCCAGTGGATAAAGAATCCAACGCAACTAAAACACCTAACAAAAATGACTTGGGTGATGGGAGGGAATATAATATTTACAGTGTTTCCACAAAACTTATTTTGTTCTGGAGAAACTTAGAGATATTAACAACTTTTGAACTTTGTTTCAAGTGTACTTGTCAAAGATTTAATGGTAACTAATTAAGTAGAATGTGTAACACACAATTTATTAGCTGTGAAGTGTGTATTAAGAAACTAAATAATTTGACCAATAAAGTGACCAAAGTTAATAGAAATAACTAAAGGAGGCATTTGAAATATTCCATCTAAAAATCAAGCAATCAAAATACATAGGTAAAACTATATAAATGGTTAGAATAATTGTAAGTAGATAAAAGCTATTTTAAGTAGATAAAAGTTATTTTATCTATTTTATACAATTTTTTTTTATTTATTATTATTATACTGTAAGTTCTAGGGTACATGTGCATAACGTGCAGGTTTGTTACATATGTATACTTGTGCCTTGTTGGTGTGCTGCACCCATCAACTCGTCATTTACATCAGGTATAACTCCCAATGCAATCCCTCCCCCCTCCCCCCTCCCCATGATAGGCCACGGTGTGTGACGTTCCCCTCCCCGAGTCCAAAGGGATTGTAAACTAGTTCAACCATTATGGAAAACAGTATGGCGATTCCTCAAGGATCTAGAACTAGATGTACCATATGACCCAGCCATCCCATTACTGGGTATATACCCAAAGGATTATAAATTATGCTGCTATAAAGACACATGCACACGTATGTTTATTGCAGCACTATTTTATACAATTTTATAAATTATTTTTATAATCTTCAGGAAATACGTTTTGATATATATGTATATCATATATATTCCTGAAGATTAGAGAACTAGTTCATAATAATTAATTCATAACAACATATATATAGTATCTTAATCGAGCAAAAATAAGTAAAGCTCTTAGCAAATTTCAACCTCACTTTTTACATCACAGTTTTTAATTTATTAATATTTTATTTAGATTTTTGCAATTATATTTATTAAAAAGATTTATAATTTTTATTTTACTGTCCTTTCTAGGTTTTGATATAAAGATTATTTTAAAGTAATATAAACAGATGAGAATTATTTTCTCTTTTTATATTAGACAAATGATTTTGTAATTAATTAATTTTCCTTTCTTAAATATCAGAAGAATTTGCCAGTGAAATCACCTGAATATGGAGATTACTGTGGCATTTTAAAATAAAAATGGCTTCAATATTTTTAACATAGGTAATACTGTTAATGATTTGCCTATTTATTCTTTCAGTTTTTGTGTCTTTTAAAAATGTGTTTGCTTCATTCAAATTATTAGATTAATAGACATAATTTTAAAAATATTCTCTTTTTATTTCTAATGTCTTTAAGATATGTAATTATGTCTCTTTTTAATTTCTGATATTAGAAATTTGTTAACTTTTTGATTTTCTTCTTGATTTAATTTGCAAAGTTTATATTTAATTAATTCTTTTTAAGAAATCAAATTTTGGTGTTGATTTCCTCTACTGTATATTTGCTTTTAAATTCAGTAATGTTTACTTTTGTATTCATTATTTCCTTTCTTTCTTTTTTTTTAAACCAATCTGTCTTTAAGCTCGTCCCGTATCACTTTACCTTCAACTACTCCACAAAAATAACTCTTGACAAGTTCTACAAGACCTCCACTTTGCTCCTAAATCACTTGTCATTTCCTGAGTGATAGGGGTGCTAGTAGCATGTTACATAGAGCTCCTAAATCCTTGGAAATTTCCTGAGTGATCACATCTTTTGTTCTATGAGGTGACTCTTGGCAGGTTCCTGGATAGCTTCGGATGGGGACTGGTTACCAGGGAGAGGAGGACATGATTAGAAGCTTGGAACTTTCAGTACCACACTGCACCTGTCCCTGCCTTCAGAGAAGAGAGGGGCACTGAAGATTATATTAATAATTCATCATATATACATGATGAAGCTTACAAGAAAATCCATAAACTATGTGGTTTAGACAGATTCTAGACTGGGGTGAATACAACCATGTGTGCCAGAAGGGTGGCAGCCCCCAAACTCCATGGGGACAGAAGCTCCTGCATGCAGGGCACCTCTGGACCTCACTCTATGAACCTCTTCATTTGGCTGTCTGTTTTTATTTTTTATAATATTCTTTACAATAAACAGGTAAATGTAAGTAAATGTTTCCATGAGTTTTATGAACCATTTTAGCAAATTATTGAACCAAAGGGTGGGGTGTGTGGGAACCCCCAACTTTATAGCCAAGTTGGACAGAAGTATGACTATCTTGAGGACCCAATACTTGCAACTGGCATCTGAAGAGAAAATTGTCTTTTAGGACAATGTCATTAATCCTGTGTAGTTTGATATTAAATCCAGGTACTAACTGTTAGAATCCAATTAAATTACAGCACATTCAATTGGAGTCTGGAGAGTGAGAGAACTGGGTGTTACGGGGAGAAAATACTCATACATTTGGTGTCAACAGTTTTGTGAGTAGAGAAAAAGTTTTCTTTTACTAGTTCATAGAACATAATATTTGTATATTGGCATTAAATACTGTGATCTTGATCTTGAACTTGTTTGTTTTAACAGTTTTTGTTACTTTTCTTGGAATTTTTACATACAATATCAGGTCATATGATAATAAAGGCAATCTTAGGTTTGCCTTTTCAATCTGAATCCCTTCTATTTCATCATCTTTTATTGCTGCTGCCCATTTGTCTGTTTGCCCAATTGCACTGCCAGGATTTCCAGGCCTGTGTTAATATCTGTTGATGTCTTTTTTTCCCCCTAGTGATAGAATTAATAGTTACCTCATGGAATGGGAGGTTGTGAGAACAGACATCCTTGCCTTTGTCTGATTTTAAAAGGAATTATACGGTCTTTCACCAAACCTATGAGGATAGTTGTATAATTTTTGTAGATATCCTTTATCAGTTTAAGGAAGACTCCTTGTATTCTTGGTTTGCTAAATATTATAATAAAAAGTCATGCCGAACACTGGGCTTTTCAGATAACAGTTTGCAGCAATTTTATATCCTGATTCCTTTTATCAGAGTAGATGTTTGTTTCTTTTTTGCTTTTTTTAATTTGCAATTGACATTTATTAATCGTACATATTTATGGAGTTCAGTGTAATATTTGGTACAGGTATACAATTGTAATGATCAAATCAGGGTAATTAAAATATCAATCACTACAAATTGATTATTTATTTGTGTTGGGAACATTCAAAGTTTACTCTGCCATCTATTTGAAAATACACAATAAATTGTCATTAATATAGTCCTCCTAAAGTGCTATAAAACACTACTTTTCCTTTTTAAAAATTTGTTTAGCAACTTGTTTGGACTAATTTGTGGTTTGTGTGGTGGCTGATACCTCTGCTCTGTTTTTTTGTTTTGTTTTGTTTTTTTTTATTTAATTTGTGTTTTTATGTTTAAAGTTGGCTTCTTTTTGGAAGTTCTTAAATCAATATGGCTTAGTCATATCCAATGCTGGTTTAGAGGCTGTACTTAAACAGCAGTAGAGGCTGTACTTACCGGGGTATTAAGCAGAGCTTTCAAATTTTGCCAATGGATCTATGTAGTTTGGTGAATACATTCAATGTTTGGTAGTTTAAAAGTGTATCCCAGGTTATAGTTTTAAGGAGAATTCAGTAGCTCATTAGCACCCCTGCAGTCTCTCCTGTACGCACACAGCACTATGTATGCAGACTTTCTGGCAATGAAACCTCATGCCATGCCCTGCACTTTGAGGTTGAACTTTTGGAACACAGAGCTGGGATGGGGCAGAATAGAGCAGCCCCAGACAGCAATTCCACAGTACTCCACTATTTTTATTGAGGCTCAGTAGGTTTTCTTAAATTCGTGTATCTTATTTATCATATAATATCTGCCAATTTCCAGAAGACTTAAATGGTTATCTTTGAAAATTTGTCCATTTTGTCATTGCTTTTGGGGAAAAGAATTTGTCAATTTTTTCAATTTGCCATTCTAGAAATCTTATATTATTCTTTTAAAGCTGTTTTAGACTGATACTGTGTTTTTATCTATTGTTTCCTGTTATGAAATGGAAGTATTCTTTGTAATTTATCAGTCATATTTAAATTCAAACTGTTGTGTACATTGTAGTACCTACATTGGCAATAGTATTTTGTTTTATAACAAGATATATTTAATTTAATCTAATAACAATATATTTACGTTCATTTTTTCTCACACACTTTGTATATAGAAATATGCCCAAACTCCTTTGGCTTAATTTCAAGGTAACTTCACAGTTTCTTTGGCTAAAAATGTCCAATTTCTCTTAATCAAAAAATGTACAGAGGACATCTATATAAACAATATATATAAGACAATTCATCAGACTATCCAAATTCGGAGTATTAAGATAGATATCACAGTTCTTCAATGAAAACTGGAATTTTTTTTTACCAGTCTCATTATTTTTCTAATAAAATTTGTATCTTTGAAAAATGTAATATGAAGCTTGAGAGAAGTATGTCTTTAATAATCAAATGTATTAGCTAAATGTTATTTTTTGCTAATGTGGGTAGACAGATATTATCTTATGATTCCATGGCGTATGTTTGTTATATACAAATAGGAGTATAGCACAGTTCTGCCTGGAACTCTAATTTCTTGACTAAAAAAAGAAATCTCATCATAACAATCTCAAGAATTCTGGTTGCTACCTAATAAAAATTGATGTTACCCTGTTATATTTGGTGTCACTCAAAATAGATTTACACTGACAATTTTTTTCTTGGCTTTATTTTTCCTTAACTAAAATTCTATCCCATTGTCAGAATTGGTAATGTTCAGATTTGCAGGAATTTGAGGTTAAAATGGTTTCAGTAAGTGACTAAGAATTTTACAGCTAATAATTTTGTTCAAGTTTAGTTTTCAAGTTTAATTGCCAAATTATTCAGTCACCCAGTTATTCAGTCATCCAGTTCTTCATGCCATTTTTGATTATGTATAACTTTGTAAAACTAATAAATTGAAGAAAACTTTGTATTTAAAATTAAATATGGAACTATCTGGTTCATTTCAGGGCACATAAAATAATTGAAATCATTCTGGAAGCCATTTTGTCTTCAGAGTGTGCCTTTAAACCTGCAGATAACAGTCTCTGCCTGTTCTGAGGTTGTCTACACATGTTGACAACAGGTCAGTTTTGCTACAATCTCCAGTAGACTTCTTAATTAAGATGTCAATCCTGTCAATAACAGTTCACAGTTGTTTTAGAAGTGAGACTTTCAGCTTCTCAAAATGACTTCTTCAAAGATGAAAGAGGTTAATGTGCCTATGTTGTATAAAGTATAATTCTAGATCTTTTCACATATTATATTTCCTTATTTCAAATTGTCTTCTTAAAAATAGATTGTCTAACTGCAGAAACTGAGGGACAAGAAGTTAAATAAGCCATCTGAGGCCTAATAAATTTTCCAACTGGCATTTGAATTCACACTTATCTGATTGCCAAACCCACATTATCCCTGTATTCATTTTGCATCATAAGGGCTAGTTGAGTTTCTACTGGTTTTAAGTACATATGGTGGACTTTCTAGGTTTCCCTGTATAGATCTCCTAGTTCATCTCTGAAATAAACATTCAGATTAAAAATGATTTGAACTTATTTGTCTACTCACCTTTCAAGGATACATTTATAAAGCCTGTGGAACTTTATATCTTGCCAGATTAATTTTTAACAAAAGTTGGAACTATCTGTAATTATTTCAGAATCAGATTACTCTGATTATCGTTTTATTCCGACACTCACTTGTTTTCTTTAAAAACTGTTTACCAGCAATGATATGCCACCTTTATAAGTTTTTGTTCTATTGCCTAGATTATATTGATAGTAACAACTTTTTCCCTGTTTGTCTGTATATGTATATTACTCCAGGCATTCATTCTGGCTTTAAAATTATAAAGATCTATAATTTTACACTAAATAAAAGATCATTCTAAAATAAATCTGTTTCCATTTGGAGTAGCAAAAACAAAGTCTTGTGTTTCAGCTTTACAATAAAATGCAGATTTCCCATTAAGTGGAACATCCTATCTTTCAAAAGGCTGAATAAGATAACATTTAGAAAGTCATTCCAGTCAGTTAATTAGGGCAGGGGGTGAAGCTCAATACAAGAATACTGTTGGATGTATTGCATTTTTGTTTGATTATGAGCAGGATTCATTTTCACCTAATTTGCCAACATGTCTCTCATTATTTTACTCTTAGATAAACAAGTGACTAGAGGCATGTTGAGCCAATTATTCTGATTCTGTTCCTAAATTGGCATTGATACAGTAGCTGAATAGAAATGGTCTCATGCTTGCTGACACATTAATAGTGATCAAAGTGGAAAAAAAAATCCTGTTAGAGTCATACTTCTTTGTTTTTATGCTTCAGACTAATGTATTTGATCAGCTCCCTGCTGAATGTTGTTTTTCCTTTTTGGAATCTAAGTAAGTAGGATGAAAGTAGATTCCAAAAAGGAAAAGCGATAGAAAATAGTTTCATATGAAACTCAGCGTCATAACTGTGAGTTATATTGGATGCTGAGTTTTGGCACAGATAGGACAAAAACTTTTTAGTGATTGTTCACTGGTTCTCTATCTCCACTAATAAACATACTTAATGCTTGGAGCAACATTCTAACTTCAGCATATTGTGACTTCTTTTTTTTGGTGAGAGGAGGAAGTCTTCAGACTTGATATGTTCCATCAACAAGCCATATCGTCATGAGCTTTAATGGTCAAGTGCCTGATGATGACTCTCTTGTAGACAAACGTTTAAAACCAAATTTTGGCATTGAAGTTAAGGACTCAAGCCCTGGAGTAAGACAGACTTGGGATTTTGTCACAACTGTTCCACTTAGTAGATGTGTTAACTTGGACACATCACTGAAGCTTCATATATGGTTTTTCATCTTATAAAAAAGGATAATATTAGTCATTTTTATAGGGTTGTTGTGAGAATTAAATGAGATGATTCACAGTAGATATCATCAAATGAATCTTCTTGTTTCCTCTGTTATATCATACTTTGCTTATAGTCATTTGAATCTTGTTTTGTTCTTGACATCAAACACCATTCTGATCAATCAATCATGGGATTCAGCCCCTTCATGATCAAGCAGCACTTTGAGTCTGTTCCAATTTTGTGTTCTTTTTCCCTGAAAATATGACCCTGTGTTGCCTCCCAAGTATTCCTGGAGATCCCATTTCTACTTCTCTCCACCTTGTTGGGTGCTGTTCCCATAAGTGTTTCTCAATGCATGCAAATCATCATCTCAGAGTCAGCAGCCTGGGGAGATGACCTAAGACATCCCCCCCTTATAACTTGAATCCCTACTGACTCTTGTATAATCATTATCTACCTGCTCAGACCTATATTTATCACTGACTTTTGCAGATCTTTAACAACAGATCTAGTGCTTCAGGACATTTATTAATTAATGCATCCATTACCAATCAATCCTAACACTTGTTCTAAATGATTTGTATGTACTGTATCGCTTAATCCTTATTCTAAGCCTATGAGGTGGGTGCTATTCTTATCCCCTTTTCCAGATCAGAATGCTAAGGCAGAGAAGCCAGGATTTAAAATTTAATCTTCAGGCCTCTGACTTCAGAGGTGGTACTCTTCACCCCGCTCTATCTCTGTGACAACCAAGCTGACTGCCTCCTCAGAATTCCTGCAGGTTTCCTATTTTCAGACTCTTTGAGTGTTTCCCATGTCTCCAGTCGAAAAACTGTCTGAAGTACCACACCTAGGCTCCCCTGCAGAAACTGGCTGAGGCTGAGACTTTATCTCACTTGGCTTCTTTACTCCCTTCATTCCACACCCTTATGGGTCTCTGCAGAGAGTTCTTGCTCAGTAAATCACTTGCACACAATGCTCATCTCAGGCTCTGCTTCTGGCAAACACAAACTAAGCACAAAGAGTTAATTACTAGAGCGAGATTTTGAGAGAATGTAGAGGACCTCCGTGTGTGAATTGTGATGTTCTTTTTAACAAGTGATAAGCATCTCTACAGATGGAGGTGTTGAGGAAGCAAATGTGGGCTTGTGGAAACTGGCTGATAAAATGCCACAGTGGGAGAAATCCAATAGAAACAACTAATTTCTGAACGTTTGAGAATATGCACATGAGGTTGACTATCGTATGTATAACAGAAGTTCATTCAATGATTTTCACAATTTTCTTTCACTCTGCTCAATAACTTGATAAACAGTTTCAACAACAGTATCTCTCAGTAGGTACTAGGCAGAGACTCAGCAGGTAATTCACATTTGAAGGCATAGAAACTGAAAACTTTTAAATCTAAACTATCCTAAAGTTGATAAAATCCCATCACATGCTATATACACTTTCTTATTTAATTTTCATTGAAGAAGTAAATAAAAGTGGAAAAGACTGAGATACAGTCAAGAAATAGTGTATAAATTTGTTTGATTGAAAAGGTTATTTCAATAGTGAAATACTGAAAAATAAAGGTAGGAAATGACACTTCTTCCACAATTTCACAGGAGTATGAATATCCAGTTAAGGAGTTTTGAGTCCTCTTTGAGGTTTTACTAAACCTGTTTTAATTTGAAAGTGACAATGAAGAAAGAACATTAATTGTGGGTCATGTAGCTTTAAGGATATTAAATTAAGTGAATTTTTCAGTAATTTCAATGGAAAACTATAAAGGCCTCTCCTATACTAATGCTACATGGGTTAAAAAAAGGCAAGCTATATTTTGAAGGAAAAGAACTATCAAATTAAACAAAAATTTCAATTATATATACATGCATGTACTTAACAAACACTACTGAACATCTTCTATAAACAAAATTCCATGATTACAATAAATAAGTAGGAATCTATTCTTGCTGTCTCAAGGATGTTGAAATCTAGTTGGATAAAGGAAGAAAGCTTACAAATGTAATGAAATATGTTTTCTTATTTTTAAGAGTTTTGCACTTTTACTATTCTTGCCTTTTCCTCTCTTTTCTCCTTGCACACCCCTATGGGACTCCCTAAGATCACTTCTGTATTAATAATTTACAATAAGTCATCTACTTCATCCCAGGACCTACTTCTGACAAACACAAGCTAAACTCAAAGTGTTAGTTGTTATAGAAGAATTATGAGGGAAGGTAGAGGACATGAACAGTGAAGAAAATATCAGATATCATATAATTTCAAGAAATAAGGGGATACATTTATTTTTTCACACCTAAGATAAATTAGCAATAATGTATGAATTTTTCTACTTTTATTTTTTTTCAAGTTTTATTTTAGATTCAAGGAATATATATGCAAGTTTCTTGCATTAGTATATTGCATAATGCTGAAATTTGAAGTACAAATGATCCCATCACCCAGATACTGAGCAGCATACCCAACAGTTTTTCAACCCTTGCCCATTCCTCCCTCCCCACCTCTAGTAGTCCCCAGTTTCTACTGTTGCCATTTTTATGTCCACTGGTACCTAATGTTTGGGTCCTATTTATAAGTGAGAACATATGGTATTTGATTTTCTGTTACTGTGTTAATTCATTTAGAATAGTGACCTCTAGCTGCATTCATGTTGCTGCAAAGAACATGATTTAGTTCTTATTTATGGCTGTGTAGTATTCCGTCATATATATATACCACATTTCCTTTATCCATTCCACCATCAGTGGGATCTTAGGTTGATTTCACGTCTTTGTTATGGTGAATGGTGCTGCAATGAACATGAGAGTGTGTATGTTTTTTTGGTAGAATGATCTGTTTCCTGATGGACGTATACCGTGTAAAAGGATTGCGAGGTTGAATGGTAGTTCTATTTTATTTAAGAAATTTCCAAACTGCTTTCCACAGCGACTAAACTAATTTACATTCCCACCAACAGTGTATAACTTCTCCCTTTTATCCACAGCCTTGCCAGAATCTGTTATCTTTTGACTTTTTAATAATAGCCATTCTGACTGGTGTGAGATGGTATCTCACTATGGTTCTGATTTGCATTTTTCTGATGATTAATAATGTTGAATATTTTTTCATATGATTGTTGACCACTAGTATGTTTCTACTGAGAAATGTCTGTTCATGGTTTTGCCCATTTTTTAATGGGGTGATTTGGTTTTTGCTTGTTGAGTTGTTTAAGTAGTTTATATACTCTGGATATTAGATCTTTGTCAGATGCATAGTTTGTTAGTATTTTCTCCAAATCTGTAGGTTGTCTGTTTATTAATAGTTTATTTAGCTGTGTGGAAGTTCTTTAGTTTAATTAGGTCCCACTTGTCAATTTTTGTTTTGTTCAATTGCTTTTGAAGACTTAGTCACAAATCCTTTCCTAAAGCTGATGTCTAATATAGAGTTTCCTAGATTATCTTTCAGTAGTGTTATGGTTTGAGGTTTCACATTTAAATCTCTAATCTATTTTGAGTTGATTTTTGGATATGTAACAGGTAGGGGATCTAGTTTCATTCTTCTGCATATGGCTAGCCAATTATCCCAGCATCATTTATTGACTAGGGAGTGCCTTCCCCATTGCTTATTTTTGTCAACTTTGTTGAAGATGAGATGGCTATATATGTGCAGCTTTATTTCTGAGTTTTCTCTTCTGTTCCATTGGTCTGTTTGACTGATTTTGTATGAGTACCATGCTGTCTTGATTACTGTAGCCTAGTAGTATAGTTTGAAGTCAGGTGATGTGATTCCTCCAGTTTTGTTCTTTTTGCTTGGGATAGCTTTGGCTATTTAGGCTCTTTATTGGTTCAATGTGAATTTTAGATTTTACAATTCTTTGAAAAATAATATTGGTAGTTTGATAGAAATAGCATTGAATCCGTAGGTTGCTTTGGGCAGTATGGTCATTTTTACGATATTGACTCCTCCAATCCATGATCATGGAATGTTTTTATATCTGTTCATGTCATCTTTGATTTCTTTTAGTGGTGTTTTGTAGTTCTCCTTGTAGAGTTCTTTCACTCCCTTAGTTAGATGTTTCCCTGGGTATTTTATTTTATTATATTTTTGTTGCTATTTTAAATAGGATGTGTTATTGATTTGGCTCTCAGTTAGAACATTATTAGTGTATAGCAATACTACTGATTTTTTACATTGATTTTGTATCCTGAAACTTTACTGAAGTCAAAAATAATGTTGTAATATCAAATAACCACTCAAAGTTCAAATATCTAATTGTCTCATGAGTATAAGTTTTTTTTTAATCAGTCTATGTGAAATCCACACATATAATTGTTTGATGTTTCTTTAAGTCTCTCTCATAAGCTCTGCCTAGTTTCTTTCTTTCTTGTGGTTCGAAGACACTGGGTTGTTTGCCTTGTACATTTTCTGTGGTCTATTATATATTGTTGATTATATTCCCCTGGTGCAGCATAATATGTTCCTCTGTGAATTGGTAGCTGTTTATAGAGGCTTGATGAGAATCTGTTTTGTTTCTTCTTTTGTCAAGACTGCTTCAGTTGAAGGTTTTGCCCTTAGGAAGCACACAATGCCCAATTGTCTCTCATTTTTATATTAACAGTAGTTGATGATCAGCACCAAGATTTAATAGTTCATACAAAAGTTGCAAAATGATCACTTCTAATTTTATTATATCTTCTTTATCAGATGAAAACATCTGTAAAGAGAAAACTCCCTTCATCTAATGTTTAGCCTATCAATTTTATAGATAGTATCAAAACAGCAATGTAAATGCTTGTTTTTTGTAGGTAACAGTTTGAAAATAATGAGCAAGTTTTGTAATATTTCCCAATGAATGATTTGTTTCTTTTCTCATTTTTTGTCATTATGAATTCAAGTATATAATCATATTTAATTTCTTTCATTCCATAACATTTATTATTCTTATTAATGTTCCAATTGTCTCTTCTTTGGCCAATAATATCTTGTTCAAATTGACTTTCAAGTACTTTTTGATAACATGCTTAATTTATGATATGATAAGATGTACCAGGTACATTTCCTGTCTTGGACCTGGAGTCATCTATTTCTTCAAGAAGTCCTGTCTTTCTTCCCTGGGTCCATTTAACTTTTAAACCCTTTCATATGTTCCTTCCAATCTCCTCAAAATTAAAAATTTTCTCTTACAAGTGACCAGTGACTCAGCACTTATAAAAACAGTGACTTTTCCTTAGCAATTCTTTAGAATGTTTTGAAATATCCTTTGAACCTTTTTTCAATTGAAGTATTTTGATATCTCTGCCAGTGATACTTCTCTTTTCGTTTTTTTATTTTATTCCTTCTGTTACCTTTTTTTCTGACATAATAAACATACACACATAAACATATGGGATACATATACATGCGAATGCACATGTTTATGGGAATATATATACTATATATATAGATATATGTTTATGGGAATATATATGTATTTATACCCTAAAATAAATCTATCATATCTCTCTATATATAATATATGCAATATATTTAAGAAATCGAGATATGTATATCCTATATATAATATATATATAAGAAATCTATCTCTCTAGAGTGATTTATTTTAGGATATATATATATATATATCTTGATTTATTTTATGGTACATCCTTTAAGGTATATACCTTTTAGGTGTATATACATTTATATACATATATAATATACATATATAATAATTATATAATTATATATAATATATACATAATATATGTATATAAATATATATATGAGTATATTTATATGCATCTAAAATAAATACAATAGTAATTTTAATTGTTGGCATAGCTAGGTATTGAAGGGAGGGCTCAGCTCAATGAATCATTGCTTCCACAAATATGTATTGAGAGGATATCATATGACAGATGCTATTAGGTGCTATGAAAAAGTGAATCAAACAGGCAAAGTCTGTGTTTAAGCATCAGGAGATAGAGGATAAACAAAATCTATAAATAAATGCCAACACATGTGCCTCACTTTCCATATGGGCTATACAGAAAATTATAATTGGAGAAAGATTTCCAGTGCCCATGAGGACTGCCATTTTAGAGAGCAAGCCCTGAAGGGCTCTTGAGAAGCTGATCCTTTACCAAAGTCTTGGAGAGGTGTGGGGACCCAGGTATAACCGTCTGAAGAACAACCTGCCAGGAGAGGGAGCAACAGGTGTAAAAGCCCCGAGAAGGATGTATGCCTAACATGCTTGGAAAATAGAGAGGAGTCACCTGTGGTTGGAGGGAAATGAACACAGGGAAGACGAAAAGTAGACAAGGTCAGAACAGTAGGGAGTGGGAGAAGGAGAACAGAGAGAACTTTATAAACTGTAAGAACTTTGGCTTTCCCTAAAAGAGGACAATTTGAGGTTGTTGAGCAGAGGAGTGATTAAATGTAACTTAACAAATTGAAGGGATCTCTTGGGCTCACATGCGGCAGATATGTTGTGAAGAGGTAAGAGGAATAGCCTGGGATTTTTTAGGATATTATTTCCATAATCTCTGCCACAAACCAGAGCATTAACAGTGCTGGTGGTGGAAAGCGGATGCATTTGCCTAACTGAGAATCTATTGCCTTCCAACACCAGTATCTGGCACATTGCCCTAATATGCCAGGGGGAACCAATTGCACTATGTCCAGGAGGTGCTGAATTTTAGATAGATTTTATTCTTTCAAATTAACCCATGCTTGCCTTTTTGAGCAAGCCATAATCTAATGAATGCAAACTCATCCACTTTGGTCAGCTTTTTGTGGGGCACCACCCAGCATCCACCTTTTCACATGACTTTTCCCATGAGTGGGTTGCAGTCCACAGGTATTCCTACTTGCTGCTGCAGGCCCCATGTCCTACATGATGGTCAACAGCTCATCTTCTATTTCATATCTATACTCAAGATTCTCAATTGATCCTTCCTCCCCAAATCCCAACTCATCTTATATGTCACATCTGTACTAAAGATTCATGCTTCCTCTCCAAATCTCTTAACACCTAGCCCATCTCTTCACATCTTATTCTTCCTATTTGGTATTTCCAGTTAGCTTCTGTGTTAAGCTTTATATGGGTACTTACCAAATTACTGTGTCACTTAGGTAATAATCTCATTCTGGACTTCAGACAAAGTGGTTCAGAATCACACAAAAGTTCATGAGTAAAGGTCAAATTGCATCAAGAATATCAGGGTCCTGTGATGACTGTTTGTTATTCAGACCCCTTGACTTTTGTTTAAGAGACCTGGAGTTGAACCAGTTTGGCAGGAATTCTAAGAAATTATTACCTGAAGAAAAACAGCAAGCTAATGTAGACACAGGCTTTCTGCCCTCAGATGATTACTAACAAGGCACAAAAACACTTATTTTTACCCAGGAAGGAATCCCTCCAATTCAGAGTAACAAGAAAAAAATTAAGAAAAAGACTAAATTTAGGAGTTTTCTATGAATACTTTTAATCTGAAGTTAGTTACCAGATGTATTAGTCCATTCTCATGCTGCTGTTAAGAAATACTCAAGACTGGGTAATTATAAAGGAAAGGGGTTTAATTGACTCACAGTTCAGCTTGTCTGGGGAGCCCTCAGGAATCTTACAATTATGGTGGAAGACACCGCTTTACAGGGCAGCAGGAGAGAGAATGAGTGCAGAGTGAAGGAGGAAGCCCCTTATAAAACCGTCAGGTCTCGTGAGAACTCACTCACTATCATGAGAACAGCATGTGGGAAGCCTCCCTATGATTCAGATATCTCCACCTGATTCTGCCTTTGATACATGTGGATTATTACAATTCAATGTGATATTTTAGTGTGGACACAGCAAAACCATGTCATTCCATCCCTGGCCCCTCCCATGTCTCATGTCCTCACATTTCAAAACACAGTCATGCCCTTCCATGTCCCCCAAAGTCTTAGTTCATTCCAGCATTAACCCAAAAGTCCAAATACAAAGTCTCATTTGAGAATAGAAAAGTTCCTTCCACCTATGAGCTTGTAAAATTGGAAGAAAATTAGTTACTTCCATAATACAATTAGAGTACAGGCATTGAGTAAATACACCCATTCCAAATGGGAGGAATTGTCCAAAACAAAGGGTCTACAGCCCCCATGCAAGTCTGAAATCCAATAGGGCAGTCATTAAACCTTAAAGATCCAAAATGACCTCCTTTGACTCCAGGTCTCACATCCAGGTCACACTGATGCAAGAGGTGGGCACTCAGTGGTTTGGACATCTACACCCCTGTGGCTTTGCAAGGTATAGCCCCGCTCCCAGCTGCTTTCACAGGCTGACACTGAGTGCCTGCAGCTTTTCCAGGCACACAGCACAAGCTGTCAGGGGATCTACCATCCTTAGGTCTGGAAGATGGTAGCCCTCTTCTCACAGCTTCACTAGGCATGCCCCAGTGGGGACTCCAACCCCACATTTCACTTCTGCACTGCCCTAGCAGTTTCTCTATGAGGGGTCAGCCCCTGCAGCAAACTTCTGCTTGGAGATAGAGGTCTTTCCATACATCCTCTGAAATCTAGGCAGAGGTCCCAAACCTCAGTTCTTGACTTCTGTGCACCCACAGTCCCAACACCATGTGTAAGCCACCAAGGTGTGGGGCTTGTGCCCTCTGAAACAATGGTCTGAGCTTTATTTTGGCCACTTTAGCCAAAGCTGGAGCTGAAACAGCTGATACACAGGTCACCATGTCCCAAGGCTGCATAGAGCAGGGGTGGGAGCCCTGGGTAGTGAAACCATTTTTTCCTCCTAGGCCTTTGTGCCTGTTATGAGAGGGGCTGTAATGAAGTTCTCTGACATGGCTTGAAGGCATTTTCCTCATTCTCTTGGTGAATAGCATACAGATCCTAGTTACTTATGTAAGTTTCTGCAGCCAGCTTGAATTTCTCCTCCAAAAATGGGTTCTCTTTTTCTACTGCGTCAGTAGGCTGAAAATTTTCCAAACTTGTATAATCTGCATCCTCTTGAACACTTTGTTGCTTAGAAATTTCTTCCATCAGATGCTCTAAATCATCTCTCTTAAGTTCATAGTTCCACAGATCTCTAGGGCAGGGACAGATTGTTTCCAGTCTATTTGCTAAAGCATAGCAAGAGTCAAGAGTCACCTTTATTCCAGTTCTCAGCAAGATCTTCATCTCCACCTGAGACCACCTCAGCCTGTACTTCATTGTCCATATCACTGTCAGCTTTTTGGTCAAAGCCATTCAGTAAGTCTTTACAAAGTTCCAAACTTTCTCACATCTTTCTGTCTTCTTCTGAGCCCTCCAAACTGTTTCAACCTCTGCCTGTTACTCATTTCCAAAGTCGCTTCCAGATTTTTGTGTATGTTTACAGCAGTGGCCCACTACCCAGTGCCAATTTATTGTATTTGCCTGTTTTCACACTGCTATGAATAAATACCTAAGGCTGGATAATTTATAAAGAAAAGAGGTTTAATTGACTCACAGTTCTTCATGGCTGGGGAGGCATCAGGAAAGTTACAATCATTCTACAAGTGGAAGCAAACACAACCTCCTTCACATGATGGCAGGAGAGAGAACTGTGGAGTGAAGGGGGAAACACATTTTAAAAACATCAGATCTCCCGAGAACTTGTTCACTAACACAATAACATCATGGAGGTAACTACCTCCACGATTCATTTATCTCCACCTGGTCCTGACCTTGACATGTGGGGATTATTGCAATTCAAGGTGAGATTTGGGTGGGGACACAAAGCCAAACCATGCCACCAGACATCTTTTTAAAAAGTCCATAAACTGGTAATAAAACATGTCACACATACACACATATATACTCATACACATTCAAGTATGTTATATGAAATATTGTCATTGAAAAGCTTATACTCAAGAGTTTAAGTTAGCTGTGATAAGCTCATTCTGTCCCTAATTAGGCACAATAAAGGGAAAGACTTGCATATACTTTGTCTGTCTTAAGCTCGTGTCTGAAGTCCATACATCTAGAAAGTTGATTCACTTAAATTTAGAAAATCTCATATCCCTACTCATTTTATCTTTCCATTTTTTTTTCTTCCAACTACTAATATACAGAATGGGAAAGAATGCTAACCTGGTCTGGGTAAGGGAAGGGAGAGGAAAAAGGATGCAGGTTACTGAGACAGATTATATATAGAGAATGATAGAGCACCCTGCTCTTTTGGGTACAAAATGTCACCCATCCCAACCTGGTATTATTCAGTCTGCCTCCTGTCTTATTGTCCTTTATGCTGTTTTTTGAATAAAGTGGACATCTGACGTAATCTGATCACCATTTCCTCATTCTTCCAAAGAGAGTATTCTGCAGTTTGGACAACTGGCCATGGTCCAGAGAAATGGCTGAGGATGAAGCTGCAGCAGAACAGCAGTGCCACACAATTTGGGGTGCATCCCTGATCCATGAGACTTTCAAGATAACCATTGCGTTCGGTTCTCAAGTATTAGATCATTACCTGACCTGAACATATGCAAAGCCATGATGGCCGGTGTACCTTGCTGCACTTCTGACCAGTTCATTGACTCTTCTGTACAGTACAAAATAGTTAACGTGTGTTTGGTTAAGGTGACAGCTACTCAATCAAAACTGGCTTAAGGCCAGGCACAGTGGCTCATGCTTGTAATAAAAGCACTTTGGAAGGCCAAGACGGGCAGATCTCTTCAGCTCAAGAGTTCCAGACCAGCCATGGGCAACATGATGAGACCCCATGTCCACTAAACATACAAAAATTAGCTGGGCATAGTGGCACATGCCTGTAGTGCCAGTAACTTGGGGGGCTGAGGCAGGAGGATTACTTGAGCCCAGGAGGTGAAGCCTGCAGTGAGTCAAGATCATGCCACTGTACTCCAGCCTGGGTGACAAAGTGAGACCCTGTCCCCCACCACCCAAAAAAAAAGAAAAAAACATCTAGCTTAAGGAGGAGAAATGTATTAAGGGGAACTCTTGGATTCAGAAATCAATTAATCCAATAATTCAAACAACTTCAGAGATTTTCTTTCATCTTTCCCCTGCTCCTTTTCATGTATCTTCCTGTTTGGCCTCTTCCCCTGTAGAACATCTTCCACATTGGTTGTGAAGTAGGAAGAATGGCTTTGGTAACCAAGAAATTCGTTCCCCAGCTCTTTTGTATTCAAGGGCAGAAACCTTGGGAAAGAGTCCTGCTGGTTCAGCTGGGTATTGGTTCCCACCACTGAATCAGCCATTTGGGGTAGCTCAGTATTTTTGGTAACTAGAATAATCTTATTATCAGCCAAGTTTGAGCCATGTGTCTTCCTGGAAAACCAATCAACTCTGCTCAGGGAAAAAAAAGATCAGGTTGTAATATGGCTGCTCCTGCGGCAATAATAAGAATGGATAGAAGAAATGTAAATCTTAGAAAAAGAGATGCTGCGGACATACTAAAATACAAGCATATGTTGTGTATCTTCCCCTCATGGCCATCTCCTTTTCCCTTTTTGACATTACATGTTGTAAACCCCCAGCATTTCTTTCCAGATGCACAATTGTCGGTGCAGCCTCCCCAGACTTATCCATGCTGCTCACCTAAGTAACTGGAAATTACCATCTTCAGAAAATATTGAGATAATTTTATGTCATAGGTATTGCAATTTGTAATTTCCTCTTAGTACATATAAAAAATAATAAATGTACTGCAAGAATTTTTATTATTGAAACTGTTTGTAAAAATTAAAAGAAATAATTTTCAACTCAATAATAATTGGTTGTTGTAGAGAGCCGAGCAGCAGACAAACAAGATACCTTTTCAGAAAAATAAATAAAATAAGGAGTATAAAGATTAAATTATCATTTTTATTGCTATTAGATATATGTAATAAAATGTATGTCAGTATTCTTTAGCATTTCAGCATCAAATGTATGTATCTATCTGCAAATATTAGTTTTCTAATCCCTTGGAAAACGACATTATAGAGCGTTCTTTTTTAATGTGGGTTCTACCCCAAAACGATTTTATATTTGCTAAGTAGTCAATGTGTCAAACTGGATACTAAAATATATGTAATGTGAATGGAGGCAAGAAATGGGAGTAGGTAAAGATCAGGAAGAAACACAGCAATTTATATGTGATTGGAAAAGGAATTGAAAACTGGCAAAATGAGAGTGGTGGAAAGCTACCCCTCCATCAGCATGAAATTGTTGCAAAACTGCTTTCTCTGTAAAGCATTCTCTTCATGTAGTCTTGGGACAACTCTTAGTAGCAATATATGTGCATTTCAACTTGGCTATCAGCAGTTGTTATTGTCTCATTTGTGCCAAAACTGGGTCTGGTGTGTTAATTGGTTTGAGACTGAAATGGTTTTGTGTTGAAAAACGCATTTCCAGCAAGGAGGAACATCCACTTTTCCTATTCTCGTGGAGATAAAACATGCTTACTGGAGATGGAGCATTAAATTTTGCAAAACTCTCAGTCTAGGGTTGGTGACTACATGTCACCTTGGGGCAGGCCTTACTTCCAAGAAACATTAATAGATTGCTTCCCCATGGTCTACTCAATTAAGAAAATCTAAAGCTTACTAGCATCAGTTGCTGTGGGGAAAAGGTGTAATGAAAGGTTTTATGAACTAGAACAGGCAGTTTGAATTCCCCTTGGTTGGCAGAGCTGGTCCCTGAGAAGGAGACAGACCAATTTGTTCGCACAGGAGAATGACAGAACACAAAACCAGAAATGGGAGGGAAGAAATCCAGATTGATTCAGGACTAGAACAAGGCCTACGTGTTCATGGAAGAGGCTGGATATTGCCCCTATGTGGCTGATGGTGAGTCGTTTTGAAGACAGACACCCTGGTACCGTAGGTGGGTTTGTGGTTTGTTGGAGGTGATGGTTAATTTCATGTGTCTACATGACTAGTTTTGGGGATACCCAGGTAGCTGGTAAAACTTTATGTCTAGGTGTGTGTCTGTGAGGGTGTTTCCAGAAGAGAATATTAATTGAATTAGTAGACTGAATAAAGAAGATCCGTGGTCGCTGTTATGGGTATTAACCAATCTGTTGAGACCCCGGACAGAACAAGAACAAAAAAGGAAGAGCGAATTTTCTTTCTCTTTGAACTGCGAAATTCATCTTCTCTTCAACTTAGACACTGGAGTTCCTGATTCTCAGACCTTCGGACGCTGGGGCTTACACCAGAGCCGCCTGCTTCACCCCCACTCCTATGTTGCCCCTGCCCTGACCCTAAGGTCTCAGGATTTTGAACTCAGACTGAATTACACCACAGGCTTTCCTGACTCTCCAGCTTACAGATGGCAGATCGTGGAACTTTCAAGACTCTAGAGTTGTATGAGTCCATTTCCATAATAAATCTCCTCTTTCTCTCTCTTTAGTGTATATAACATATATTTATTTATATATGATATATAATACAAATATATTTAATAATTATATGTAATATTTATAATTGCTTCTGTTTCTTTAGATAACCCTGACTAGTTCAGTGAACAACACATGTGTATCAATATACAGATCACAACCAAAGGGGTGGATTAGGGAATTTGAGTTGGTATATGAGACACTTAAAGAAATCCATGCAGTGGCCAGGCACAGTAGCTCACACGTATAATCACAGCACTTCGGAAGGCTAAGGCAGAAGGATCACTTGAGACCAGGATTTCCAGACCAGCCTTGGCAACATAGCAAGACATAACCTCTACAAAAAATAAAAATAAGTCAGATGTGATGGCTCATGCGTTTAGTCCCAGCTACTTAGGAGGCTGAGTAGGAGGATTGCTTAAGCCCAGGAGGTCGGGTCTGCAGTGAGCCCTGTTCTTGTCTCTGCACTCTGGCAGATCGAGACTGTGTTTCTAAAATAACAATAATAATAATACTTGTACTACCCTACCTGTATTATGCACGGATTGATTCTTAATTTACAAATAATCAGAAGCTATTGAGAAAAATAGAGACTTCATAGTAATAGATTAAGACTTAAACACTGTTCTGCCTCTTATAAACTAATGGCAATTTGACAAATCACTTTAACTTTCTGAATTAACCTAGTGCAAGTTTACTGTGAAGACTGAATCCACTGCCAAAGGACCACACATGCATCTCAATTAAAGTACTTAGTATGGTGGATTGTGTATTCTTGTTTCCTGGTCTGTAGGTCTGTACTCTGCATGTAAACAGTCTTACTTAAGTTGTCTTTGAGCTCTGGGGCATCATAGTCTCTAAATATTGCCTGTTGAGTAAATGAAAGTATCTTCGCAATAGCAAAGAGGGCCATTCATCCTTAATATACAAATTTAATTAAATCATGATCAGTTTATTAGCTGGTGGTTAGAGATGTGCTTGTCAATATGGCTGAGCCTCAGGGCATCATTAAGAACATTTAATATTTCTGTACTATTGACACTTGGTTGCACTAGATAATAAGAACTGTACAAGATAGCATGATAGATGAACCATGTTTTATAATTTATTCTACAAAGGAAGCACACCTAAATTTTTCTGCTTTGAGAAAAAAATGAACACTTTATGCAAACATTATGAAAAACCAGAGTTCAAATATGTAGTGTTACTCTTGTGAAAAAATATTCTCAGGGGTCATAAGGGGCATTTGGCACTGCCAGTCCAGTACAAGTGCTTCTCACTCCTGCTCCGTGAAAAAATATTCTCAAGCACTGCTTTTAAAACTTAAATGTATATCAGAATTATTTATTGAATATAGAAGTATCAAAGATAATGTGTTGATTAAAACAATAGCTCCTCTCCCAAACTTCTTATCTCCATCCATGATACTATCATTCTTAGCAACACTCAAGACCTTCTGTTTTCTGAAATACTCATCTTCCTTCCATTTCCTCAAATCTATTTATCTTTATCTTCAGTTGGATAAGCCTACTTCCAGCTTTTTGTTAGGTAAGTTAACACAAGTTAAGTGTAGGTTGTTTTAACTTCTTTTCTTCTTTATTTTTTCTTCCCTACTTGTCTTGCTCTCTTCTTCTTCCCTCCCTCCCTCCCTCCCTCCCTCCTTCCGCCTGGTCCTAGGTCCTGCTGGCTCTTTGGATTGTGCAGCCCTGACTGCGCCTTTACCCCTGCAGCTGGTGTCATGGCAGCGGCTGCCCCAGAGCGGTCACCACTGCTATCATTACTACATCCCTAAATGATATGGTTTAGCTGTGTTCCCACCCAAATTTCACCTTGAATTGTAATAATCCCCACATGTCAAGGGCAGGGACAGGTGGACATAATCGAATCATCAGGGTGGTTTACCCCATACTGTTCTTGTGGTAGAGAATAAGTCTTACAAGGTCTAACGATTTTATAAATGTGAGTTCCCGTGCACAAGCTCTCTCTTGCCTACTGCCATGTAAGACACGTCTTACTTCCCCTTCAGTTTCCGCCGTGATTGTGAGGCCTCCCTAGCCATGTGGAATTGTGAGTCAAGTAAACTTCTTTCCTTTATAAATTACCCAGTCTCAGGTATGTCTTTATTAGCAGCATAAGAACAGACTAATACACTCAGCTTCCACCTTTCTAGTCCAATGTATCAGTTGTGACACAATGTAACTACGTGGTAAAAACGTACCTTTCACAAATCAGCCCACATTCTTTATCCTAATCTTTTCCCACAGGCTGTATGCTCCTACTTGTGGTCTGCTGTGGCCTCTACCTCTCCTGGACCATTAAATCTCTGGCAGAATTAGATTTGTTTTCAATATTTGTTGATTAACTGTTTGAATAAAAAAAATTTGCTTGGCTAAAATCTTACCCCTAAGTCACACAGCTAACATGTAGCAAAGCTGGGATACAAATCCATGTCCATCAAACGCCAATGAACATTATGTTTTATTTTGAAGAGAATAAAACAGGATACCTAAGAATTGTCTCTTCAGATAATGATGGCAGATTATTGCAGATATTGATTACTTAACTCCCTCTATTGTTAAGAAACTCCCTCTATTACACCCCCAAACAAAAACCTTCAATGCCCGTATACAGCCTAATGCAGAAATGAAGGTCTCAGAATAGAATAAAGTCTGTTGATGTGTGGGTATGGATTTCTCCACTTCCCTTTTTTTTTTCCCCATCTACCTCCTTGTCATTATTTAGTTAAATTTCTGTTCCTTAGTAAAGCCTCTCTTCACCCACCTTAACTAGGTCATGTCTACAGACCAAGATTCATAAAATGTGTTGTCATACCATGACGCTGACCATGCCTTATTGAATTTATTTGTATAATATTTATTTTTGCTGGGAAATTTTAAGCCTTTAAAAGACATAGGATGTATTTATCCTCTTTGCTATTATTGCCCAGTATGTATCCTTGTCTTCAGTATATAACAGGTACTCACACACACACACAAATGTGTTGATGAGGAGAGGGTTGCCTACAGAAGAAGGAAGCACTGCTTTCCCTCTTCCAGTTAACAAAGGCTCCAAAACCAAACATATTAGAGCACACACACACGAAAACACACACAAATACAGAAGCTCAACAGACAGTACATATTAATTAATGGCAAAAGTTGCCCTTAGGTGATTGTATTTGTCTTCTAGGGTTGCCATAACAAAATGTGGTAGACTGGGTAGCTTAAACAATAGAAATTAAGGTACAAAATTAAAGTGCCAGCAGGATTGGCTTTTCCTGAAGTCTCTTTCCTTGGCTTGCAAATGGCAGCTTTCTGACTGCCTGTCCTGATACAGCCTTTCCCCTGGGTACATGCAGCCCTGATTTCTCTGTTATATTGGATCAGGGCCCCACCCTTATGACTTCATTTAACCTTAATTACCTCCTTAAGAGCCCTATCTCAAACAGCAATCACGCTGAGGGTTAGGAAGCTCCACCCAGTCAACAAGAATTTCAGAAGGACACAATTCAGGCCAGGCGCAGTGGCTCACGCATATAATCCTAGCACTTTGGGAGGCCAAGGCAGGCAGATTGCTTGAGCTCAGGAGTTTGAGATCAGCTTGGCCAACATGGCAAAACTGCATGTCTACTAAAAATACAAAAAATTAGCTGGGCATGGTGTCGCACACCTGTAATCCCAGCTACTTGGGAGGCTAAGGTGCAAGAATCGCTTGAACCCCAGAGGTGGAGGTTGGAGGTTGCAGTGAGCTGGGCTTGCACCACTTCACTCCAACCTGGGCAAGAGTGAGACTCTGTCTCATAAAAAAAGGAGAAATAAAAAAAAAAAGAAAAGGACAAAATTCAATCTATGATAGTGACATAAAGAGATTTTTTTTATACCCATGCTATTCTTGATCTCTGTATATGTAAAATATGAAAGTGTAGCCAATTTTGAAGAATAAGATGCTGTTTGAAGAATAAGATGCTGTTTATACAAACATGTACTTAAAATATCAGTATCACAGAATCTCCCTTGAATCATTTCCTATAGATGTGCAACAGGCAACTGGAAAATGCCATACAGAAGAATTGGTAATCCAAAACTTTATTTATTAAGAAAATCTTCCACACTTTATTGGTGTGGTACCACATTTGCTGTAATTGTCTAATATCAGCTTACATATAGTTAATCGCTTTTATTTCCACTAACAAAATTGTAACATGATCGTAAAATGCCAAGCAAGCACATGAAAAATGGGAATAAAAAACCTTGCTTAAGAAAGAATGGGCTATTTTACTTGTAAAATAAAACATTTATTCATTGTACCTATTCTGCATTTTAAATGTAATACTTGCAGACTGAGAAGCAAACTTATAGAATAAAAGAAAATGCTGGTTCACATAGATGGCTATGCTATATTGGATTCCCTAGTTGTTTCTTTAATGTATTATTGAGGAATTTATTTAACAACCATACTTACAATATCATATAATACAATAATATTTATCAATTTTAGTGCAGTTTTTTTTCTATAAGCCAAGCACATTTAAAAAAAAAAAAAAAACCCATGGAATAGATACTAATGTTGTTCCTGTTTTACAGGAGAGTAATCCAAGTTCAAATACTTAAAAAAGTTTCCCTGAGTTACCTAGCTGGCATGTGAAGCTGGGATACAAATACAGATCCATCAGACTCCAGTGCACATACACACAATCCCTCCTGCTATACACTCCTCACTTTCCTGCAGCTTGCTTTTCTCCTCTTCTAAATTCCATAAAACTTCTTGTTTACTTTTTAAAAAAGTATATTTCTTAAAAGTTTTCCTCCAAATAATTAAAAGAATTCAAAGGATTCAAAGGCATCTCTTCTTATTTTTATATAGTCAGAGAGGTAAGTTCCCTAGTCATAGTATCTATCATTTCTAACATTTCTAAATCTAGACCAGGTTCACTATGGCGGAGATTTTTAAAGCTCACTAAATATCCAAGAGCTTCTTACACTCCCCTGACGCTTGCGTTTGGTTTTGGTCACATATCTCGGTTTGACCAGTGATAGGTCTGGCCAGCAGCTATCACCATTGTTTTGAGGAAGTGAAGTCTCTAGGAATGCTCCATCTCTCTCTCGTTCAGTGACAACCATGCATGAAGGTAGGAAAGGCATAAGACAGTAGCGTAAGAAATCCCTAAATCAATATTTAAAGTTTACCTGGAAATCCACTAAAAATGTAGCAGAATTAGTGTGGGTAAAAATAAACTTCTTTTTATTTTTCTTATTTAGAGTAGTCTGATTAATGCAGGCATAGGAAGAGACTTAATAAACGCAAATCGTGATTGATCCAAAATCCTGAAGTTAAAGTGAAGTCAGTGGACATTCAGTTTGGAGTATCAGAAAACCTGACCATAAATTACTTAAATGGTAGGCAATTTGTTATCTCATATACAAATAGATGCTGGAGGTGGATTATTCTAGGATAGTAGCTCAGTGATATGTCTGCGGCAGCTCCAAGGATGCATGACACTATAAACATTAGAAGAAAAAGAATTTATATCATAAATTTCCCACCCTAGGAAAACAACCCTTTGTATTTAATTGCCCAGCATTGTATTAAATCCTTCTTCCTAAACCAATTACCACAATTGAATTGGACATAATGGGATTGGTTCCCTAGTCAAATTAATATTCATTACCCAGGGCTGAAAGAGCCCATGAAATGAACGGTTGTCCAACTCTTGAATAAACTCAGAATTCTGCTAGCGAGGAAAAAGCAATACCGTCTACTGAGTAGACGATAAAAAGATGTTCAGAGAGTGAAAATGTTCTCTCAACATTATGCATCCAATTTCAAGTGCAATTTTAAGTTAAAAATATGGCTAAGGTTATTTTATATTTAAACTTGATTTTTTGCCAGGTGACCAATGTTTTACGGTAGCTTGAAACATATTATTCTTGAGTTTATTAACCCAACAGAAGAGTAGAAATTCTTTCAATGGGAGTAAACATTTCTCACAAATACTCAATTCTTAACTCAGTTTCTTTTTATGTCATAAGTGGATCCCACTCTTGGGTTACTGGTTTTAAAATTTTATTTTTATTTATCCTACCTAACTTTAAACTAGTTGTGCTGGCATCAGCTAGATAATACCAGTATTTTTTTAAAAAAATATTCACCTTGGAGTACTACAGCTTGTGGGTGTTGTCAAGCAGGAGTTCATTTAGGATTAAACGTGGATTCTCCTCACTGTCCTATAGGCTTTACAGCCAGGCATTAAGCAAACTTGGCTAGAGGAGATATTTTAAATTTAATAAAAATAATATTTGCTTACTGTGAACTCAAGTATAATTACACATTATAAACATGTAACAGAAGCTCCACAAAGGAAACATTACTATATATGCGAAGGGTGGTCAGGAGCTAAATTAAGGAATTCTACTGTCTAGCTCCACGTTTCATCATTTTCTGAGATGATTTCTAAGAGAATCCACTCTCCAAGTCCCCAGTGCATATGCTTTTTGAGAATTCGTATGATCATCTCCACCTCCCTACACTATGAATTTAAATGATTAGTGCTAATGTGCACACACAAGCAGGTGAGTTCTTGGCTCTTCAGAGTCACTGGAGCGAGGAGTTGAATGATGTGTGAAATGACAAATCCTATCCAAAGCTCAGAGGGAGTTGAGAGAGGACTATGCTGTGGGTTCCTGGCAGCCCGGGTTAGCATAAGTGAGAATCACATTGGTGCGTTATAAAAGCTCCCAAGCCTCCCACCACTCCGCGTGTGGGCAGGTGAGTGTGCTTTAATGAGCTATTTTATGCCTGTCCTTGTCTCAGTACATCTCTCTTATCTCTCCAGCTACCCAGAGTTGTAACAATTAATAGTCTCTATCGCAAAGTGAAGTGTTAGGTGAGAAAATTACCTGGACTACTTGAGCTAAATGATTCAAATTACCTCTATTTTCCAGAGATATGAAGGGGAAAGAAGGAAGAAATTGAAAGAAGGAGTTGGTCCTTAGAAATATTAACTTCAGTTCTTTACTGTGGGTGTTTAAGGGATCAAAGGTCTACTCTTAGATGTATCACATGCTGCTCTTCATTAGCCTGTGCAAAATAAAATAAAAATATTAAGTTAACCTCATATACACATGCACACCCTGTATATAATAACAAAAATGATAATAAAACATACTCCTGCACAATGAGATAACAAGTAAAAATGTACAATAGTATCCCCTCAACCACAGTGTCACTTTCCAAGGCTTCCGTCACTTGTCGGCCACCAGAGTCTGAAAATCAAATGGAAAATTCCAGAAATAAGTAATTCCTAGGTATTAAATTGGGAGCTGTTCTGAGTATTACGATGAAATCTCGGGATGTTCTAGAATGTTAATCTTCTTTGTCCAGCCTCTCCATATTGTCTATGCTGCCTTCCTGTTAGTCATTTAGCAGCCATCTGGGTTATCAGGTTTACAGATCACAAGAAGACGGAAGAGAGCAGAACAATAAGACATTTTCAGAGACAGAGAGAGACAGGGAGAGAGATCACGTTCACATAGCTTTTACTGGAGTGTCAAATTTTAATTGTTCTATTTTACTATTAGTTATTGTTAACCCCTTACTGTGCCTAATTTATAAATTAAACTTGATTGTAGGTATAGATGCATAGGAAAAATCACAGTATATATAGGGTTTGGTACTATCTGAGGTCTGTCATTCTCTGAGAGTCTAGAAACATATTTTCCATAGATAAGAAAAGACTACTTTACAAAAGTACCTAAGCTCTTTGTAAAATGTGAAGATTTTGAATTAACTTGTGACAAGTATTAAGTGACAAGTTTTCCAGGATTGGCTGGCTGACTCTAGAGGGACTGGGGTTTGTAATAGACAAACAAACCAAAACAACTGAATTCAAGGTGGACCCTCTTAATCTCAGAAGAGATTAATCTCAGATCTTCATTAGATATGACTTGTAACATTACAAGCAAAAATTAATTTGTTCGTTTCACTACATCCCCAAATTGAACCACCAACTATCACACAAAAGTTTCCTTGGAGCACAGAAAATCTGATTTTTAATTTTGACAGTTACCCATTCATTTCGGTGTGTATTTGAGAAAAATATAACTTGGGAACAAACATGTGGTCCTCTGAACACTATTCCTTAGGAGGAGACTAACTTAGAAACATATCATACAGGCCGGGCACGGTGGCTCACGCCTGTAATACTAGCACTTTGGGAAGGCCGAAGGCAAGGGATGGCATCACAAGGTCAGGAGTTCAACCAATATGATGAAACACCATCTCTACTTAAAATACAAAAATTACCCTGGCATGTTTGCAGTGGCTCACACCTGTAATCCCAGCACTCTGGAAGACCGAGGCCGGTGGATCACAGGGTCAGGAGATCAAGACCATCCTGCTAACGTGGTGAAACCCCGTCTCTACTAAAAATACAAAAAAGTAAGCCGGACATGGTGGCACGTGCCTGTAGTACCAGCTACTCAGGAGGCTGAGGCAGGAGAATGACATGAACCCAGGAGGCGGAGCTTGCAGTGAGCCGAGATCCCACCACTGCATTCCAGCCTGGGTGACAGCGAGACTCCATCTCAAAATAAATAAATAAATAAATAAATAAATAAATAAAATGAGTAAATAAATAAATAAGTATACCATATGGCAAAACCAGTGAAAGCAATACCTAAATGACAAATTCAGGAAGCATTGAGATACAGCAATGGCAAGGGCTTAAAGGGTTTTAAGTAAAGAAGTATTACAATTCTTAAATATTTTTCTAAAATTAAAAACATGTTTAGCCTTCTTTTCAAGTGATTTTCTCCCCTCTAACCTGCACATTATCACCGTCATTCCACCATTAACCCTGATTTTATGTCATTTTATTCAGCACCACCATCATAATAGCTCAATTTCTCAAGTAGTTAGCACGTGTGAGGCAGCAAGGCATTAAGTGCTTTAAATGCACTATTCCACTGAATCTTTACAACAATTCTGTAGGAGACACTATAATTATTCCCATTTTCCAGATGAAGAAACTGAAGCTTTGAGAAGCTATCCCTAAATCTAATTTGTTTTTGAAGCTTATTTTTTTCCTTCTGAAATTCCCACCTCATTACCTGTATCTCTTATATATTAATGGTATAATTAAGAGTATCATAATAATGGCAAAGACTTACTGACCACTCATATGTTTAGGACACTGGTTTAAATGGTTACAAAGATTGCCTTATTTAGTACTCACAAGAACCCCTCACATAGATACTAGTATTATCTTTGCTTCACAGATGTGAGAATGGAAGTAGAGAGAAGTTAAACAACTTATCCAGCGTTACATAGCTATGGATTGTAAGAACTAGGGTTTGATTGCAGGCAGCCTGGCCTCTGAATATACTTCCAAGAAAAGGTGTTTGCACTCATCCTTAGTCGTGCCTGTGGGGTGGGACAAACAGAGAGTGCACCAGAGTCAGGATTAATCAGTCAGGTTGTCCTGGGGATGCTTGCCTGTGAAAGCCTAGACAGAGTTGTTAATTCATAAAATCTTTGTTTCTGTCCCACGTTTTTATCACATGTGCTAGGTTTACTTGTAGGAAAGAAAGGAGAAAAAAAGAGCAACGAGAGGGCAAGAAATAGGGAGAAGAAGGAAAGAGAAAAAGATAATTGAAGCAGAGCAAGTTAAATTGATATTACTCTCCACTTATGTCTCAAGTCTTGAATACATTTAGAGATGTACAAATTAAAAAGTTTTTCAAAGACCTTCTTGGCTAAATTGACCTCAGTGGTCTGAGACATTCCAAAGCAACGGTAGGCTCTGTCACAGTACCTCTAAAGACAAATCTGCTTAACAAGTTGAACTCTTCAGTTACAGATAGCTAGAAGCCAAATTATGTTCACAATGCCCTTTAAAGATTCCTCCACTCTCAGATTCAGCAATCAGGTTAATCTTATGAATATAAACAAGAACCGACATGATTAAACTGTTTTACATAAAATTTATTAATCTAGTACCAAAGGGATGTAGACTTTCTGTAAAGTGCTTTCTGAAGACTTCTTTGTTCAAACTATTTAATATTTTGTTCCTAAAAATTTCAATGTTATTTATTTATGGTAAGAGAGTCCAAATGTTTTATAATGCAAAACATGTGATGAATTTAATGTGGTGATATAAAATAATTAATTTAAATTATTAGTTTAAAAATTTCAGAGAGTAAGGGTGGCAATCCAAATAATCTGTAGGTGCATTCTTTACTTAGTTTCATGGGAGCAGTTCCATATTTTCCTTTTACAGGTTAGCAAAGAAACATTTGTTTTTCCATTCAACCAACATCTCTAGCAAATCAAAAAGTCATGCAATATTTAGCTTGACTTCTTGAGTTAGGCTATTTCTATGTTCCTTGACAAATAAGACTTAAGTAATGACTTTTAAAACTATTAAATATACCAAAATACAGTGATAACACTTATAAAATTTATTAAAAATAAATTATGCAGCTTTTAGTCTGTAGGAAGTGGCATTCTGACAAAACAGAATGCCACTTCTATCTAAGGCTTCAGGCAACCTGGCTACAATTTTCCTTAGGCTGATTGGAAATAGCAATTATAGAAAATCTGATCAGTGCAATTGCTTAAAGTGGATCGACTGCATAAAGAAGTCCTAAGGAAGAGATGACATATTTAATTACACAGCAAACACACATTAGCTGAGCTTTTAGGAAAATAATGATAGCGAGGTACAGAAAAATAGACATTATAATATTTATAAGAAGAAGCATGGTGATAGTGACAGTTGATAGAAAGAAAGGCAGCCACTGTAGTATCCAGGCTTTTCTTGACTTAAATTTTACAACACAGAGAGAAAGATGAAATTAATAACCCCACATTAAAGGAGATTCAAATAAGGCTAAGAGAATTCATGATTTTCACCCAATATTATCCAGCTGATGAGTAACAGAGACAAGATTGCAACCCAGGTCTTTATGTCATCCAGGTCTGTTCTCTGAATTGCTGGGTTTGACTTTCTACCAGCACCACGGAAGGAATGGTGAGAATATAGATAATGGAATATATGATAATTGTGCAGATTTTCCATCAGTGATAGCCAAGTAAAATTTATACACATGATAAACTCCAAAAATATATTGATTTCTCTTTAATTCAGTATGACTATGAGACTGCACAAATGGAACATAGCAGTTACATTTAATGAGAAAAGCCTTAGTATTTATGACATTTCCCTGCTCCTGGTCTGAAAGGTGGGTGACATTTTGGACAGAGAACATGAGGAAGTCATTGCTGACTAAGAAGGGATCCTAAAACAAGATATAAAGTAAAATATACACTTGTATTGTCCTTTAGAGTTAAAAGAAAATATGTACTATATTTTATCCAATCTTTACTCAATTCCTCAAGAGTAGGTGAGCTGGAGATTATGATTTTGATTTTAAAGATAACATTTTGAGGCTCAATGAGGCCCAATTAGTGGAAAAGCCTGAATGGAGACTTAACTTTTCTGCTGACCAGCAGACTTTCTACTATATTATCATCCAAGGCAGTAGAATAAGCATGCTGTGTGTGGTGAGGGATAACAGATGAGGGTGAGTGGTTAAGAAAAAAAGATCATGGTCGTTGATGAGAGTAGAGGGAGGTGAATATGGATATACAAATGGAGCCAGATAATGAAAAATTGCACAGAGTACATGTAGGAGTTTAAATGTGATTGAGATAGAAAGAGAGGTAGTGTGGTTTGTCGAGTACAGGAGGAAACATCTCCTATTGAGTTTGGAGTCATGCAAACCTAGGGTGAATAGGATAAGCTATCTTACTTCTCTAGCCTGGAGGTTCCTTATCCTTAAAGCGAGACTAGTAATACCTCTGTGACTAGGGATTTGTGGTGACAATAAAATATTTATTTCATAATGTATGTAAGATGTATATGGCAAGCTCTCCATGGAAAACAGTGATTGGGATTATAACTATGAATGAAGTGAAATGAAAACTGTGTTTGAAGCTGCTTAACCAGAAAGCTGTGTGGGAAGGTAGAGAACAATGAGACCTGGAGTCAAGGGGCAAAAAACTATACAACATTATTTTTATATATAAAACCCTACCAACCTCCATGAAATTCTTTACTGGTTTCCAGTTTCACTTGGAATAAAATTCAAATTCTAAAGTCCTTCTTACAAACACATGCATAATGTGACTACTGCATGTCTCTCGAGGCCTTTTTATGTTCTTAAATGTCCAAATACACTGGGGTTATTTAATTTCTTGCTAAATCAGTCTTCCTAGAATATCATTTTCCCAACTCATCGCTTGGCCTCAACTTAAAGGTTATATCAGTAAGCCTCCTCTGACCTATTGTCCTATTGCATTTCATTAATTAATTACTGATGTTTAAAATTATATATATATATATATATATATGTTTGTATTTAGGCAATTGAATTATTGACAAGGAAATAGAGAAGTAATGTGTTAATTAAGCTGAACTGAAGTTCTCTGAAGTATAGTACTCTGGACAATATAAAGAAGAAAAAGGAGAAGACCCTCTCCAGGGAGATGTTCAGCATGCCCAAAGTAGAGTCATATATGTTACATTTAGAGATATCAACACAAGTAATGCCAGATACGATCATAGTGATTACTCACCAAACTAAAGGGAATTTTAAAAATCTCTAAGTGCTAGAGTTGAAGAGGGCATGAGGCAATTGGCTATTCTAAGAGCTCTAGAGGAAACCATCAAGGATTTTACCATTTAGAAACATGAGAAGGCTAAATAATGTTATAAGTTTTCTCCAAGTTGAAGAAGTTTTGGTTTTAAGCTCTTCGAACCTGTGGATTAATGGTGTGTGAGTGTGAGCCTGCATGTGTGTTGAGTGTGTATTTCATCTTCTGTGCATTTTTGTGTATCTGTGGTTTGTTTTGAATGTTTTTTGGTGAAAGTCGTATGTGTGACAGTGAAGTCAACAAGTTGATAGCAATGGGAAATATGCCACTTGATGGAGGTCATTTCATTGCATATGGCTTCAGCCTTATATCCCCAGGCTCTGTCACAGCAACTTCACAAGAGTATCAAGGGTTAGATTGTAGAGGTCTTCTATGTCCAACTAAAAATGTCCCTTGCAAATAATTCATTTGTTGAAGACGATTATCATATTAAACCCAAAATAAATTTTAAAAAGATTGCTCAATAAAATAAAACAAATTTTGATCCAATATAATATTCCAAGAGGCATCTTGTTGGTTATTTATGTATTTTCATTAGATAGATACCATACTTACGTTATGGAAAAGGTGAGTAAGAAATAGACCTTACAGGTTATTATTATTTAAGAGATGTAATAAACCTGAATGTCTTTATGAAGTTTGATTAACATTTTTCCTAAAGTTAGAGACATAGTGGTCTACTTCATCAATTTCAACATTTTTGTTTTAATTATTGACAAGAAGTACAAATGTAGAAGACAAGTATCCCACTGTGCCCATGGGTCTGGCATCACTGAAAGATAGCAAAGATGTCACCAATTGACTAGTGGAAAGAAAAAAATACATTTAACAATGTCAAAACAAAAGAATCCTGAAATCTGACAGCATTGGGAAGACTTATGAAACAAAGAGTGAGTATAATTTTGAAATTTCATTTCCTAAGGAATTCTTTCAAAATCAACCATGAACGCTGGTTTTTGGAGATCGTCAAGGTAGGAGCAGATCTAGAAGGAACCAAAAGTCAAGATCAGACTGACAAAGGAATGTTTCTAGACCCCGTTGCTGTCCAGGACAACAATTTATGCCTTCTTTAAATATACTTTCCCTGATCACCTATTCTAAATAAGAAATATCATTTACCTTCGTCATACCCCATCGCTCCTTCTGTTATTTGTTATGTTTGAAATTACATTGTTTATATGTTTGTTCATTTAGTTATACAAGTCATACAATAGTGCCTAACACATAGTAGGCTCTAAAAAAATTTACTGTAAATGAAGTGAAACAAGATAAGAAAACACAAGGAAGATGGAAAGGCCATGGCAATATAACATGTGAGTTACCTGCTCAGAATTTATTTGATTTTTTTCTCCCATAGCTTAAAACATTTTGTAATATAATTATAGGAAAATACAGTAATTAAAACATTTAAAATAAAAAAGTGCTGCATTCATTCATTAAAGGATTATGTTGATTATCATCTTTCATTATAATTACAGCACTGTGTCTTCAAATCAGAATTAGATGGAGTAACTGTGAATATCAACATGGTTTTATCCTTGGAGGAAGATTATTTTTTTTACTTTTATGTATTATCATTTACGTATACTTTTTTTTTTTCTTCTGGGGTGGAATTTCATTCTTGTTGTCCAGGCTGGAGTGCAATGGCGCGATCTCAGCTCACTGTAACTTCCACCTCCCAGGTTCAAGCAATTCTCCTGCCTCAGCCTCCCTAGATGCAGGGATTACAGGCATGCACCACCAAGCCCAGCTACTTTCAATTATTTATTCCTGTGTTAATATTTATAGAGTGGCTAGTGTCCATCATTTCCCCAGAACGTTCCATAAAAGACGTAGATAGGTCCTGCCTTCTAGGGATTTAGAATCTAGTAGGCAAAAAGATACAGAAACCAACATACACCAGTGCAATATGGCAATAAAGTTAAGCACAGTGAACTATGGGAGCACAGACAAGCAGATCCTGACCTGGCAGAGGTGGTCAGAAAAGGCTGACCAGACAAAGATGGATGGACAATAAAAGGTAGAGGTTAGGTCATGCTGAAGGAGTAATTTCAATAGCAAACAGAGAAATTCAGCCTGTTGGTATGACTAGGCAGAATTTATTTAGGAATTATGGGAGATCAAGATGGAGGGGCAGGCAAGTCATATCGCAGGAGTCTTTCATACCATACACACTATAGATAATGTACATTAAAAAGCTATTTTCTGTCCAATATGACTGAAACTGAAACTTCCTTTCATACCACAGGAAACAATAGCTTGCAAGAAGATGAGCTGGCTATGTGAGAAGCAAGGCTGGGATCTCCAGAGACACAGGCAAATAGGATGAATACATGAAGACACTTATTATGTAAATCAGAGGTAGAAAAGTCCCACAACCTGCTGCCTGCAAGCTAGAAACCCAGGAAAGCTCGTGGTATAATTCAATCTGAGTCCGAGGGCCTGAGAACCAGGAACACCAACATTGGCAGACAGGAGAAGATGGATGTCCAAGTCCAAAGAGAGAAAGTGAATTTGCCCTCTTATTTCTTTTGTTCTATTTGAGTCCTCAAAATATTGGATGATGCACAACCAATGGTACATCTTCTTTATTCAGTCTACTGATTCAAGTGGCAACCTCTTCTGAAGATACCCTCACAAACACACTCAAGTGTAATGTTTTATGGGATATCTGGTCATCCCTTAACCCAGTCAAGTAGACATATAAATTAACCATCACAGCCACCAATGTTCTCACACATTTACAGATTCAGAAATTTAATTTGTTTAATTCATCCAGAGTTCTGGAGAGTTTAGAGTGACAAAATTCATAAGAGGCAGTTACTATTATGTCCAAGTATAAAAGAAAACTTAAATCAACTTGTCAGTCCATTTTCTCCTGGGCAACAGCCTAGAAAATAGACAAGAATTGGATAATCTTATTAAAAATATATTAAAAATAAGTTATTATAATAAACCCATTCAACTGTGGAGAGAAAAAAACCAGAAAATTGATTATGTGCATGGTCAGAGTCACTCAAAAGGACTAAAAATAAATTCATGGTATTTATTGCCCTTTGAATCTCCTTTTCTAAATCTTTACATTTCATACTTTAAAAAATAGTTTTTCTTTAGATTATCGTAAGTTTCACTGCACTTGGCATTCATAAGACTCTATGAGGATGTACTTTTTTTTAAATAAAAAGATTTTTAGATTATAAATGTGGTACAGAAGTCTTGTAAAAATTTTACTAAATATGTAAAGATAAAGGTGAAATCAAATTTTAGCCCATCCCTTAAATATAAACTCTATTGATATTTTATTAGAAATATTCATCTTTTTGCACACATGCTATACAAATAAATATATATTGCTTTATAAGTCTATTTTTGATTTAATGATAAACCAAGCAGCTAGTTGCATCAATAAATGTTGTTTGCTTGTTTTTCTTTTTTTTTTTTTCTTTTTTTTTTTTTTAGACAGAGTTTCCCTCTTGTTGCTCAGGCTGGAGTGCAATGGTGCAATCTTGGCTCACTGCAAACTCCGCCTCCCGGGTTCAAGCGATTCTCCTGCCTCAGCCTCCCGAGTAGCTGGGATTGCAGGCATGTACCACTACGCCCAGCTAATTTTGTATTTTTAGTAAAGACGGGGTTTCTCCATGTTGGTCAGGCTGGTCTTGAACTCCTAACCTCAGGTGATCCACCAGCCTTGGCCTCTCAAAGTGCTGGGATTACAAGCATGAGCCACCATGCCCAGCCAATAAGTGTATATCTTGTATACTGTCATACTCATATTTTATATATTCAAAGCCCTTTATTGGAAATTCAGATGATATCTATGACTATTTATTTTAATAATGAATATTATTAGAAGATATATTCTTGCATGTGTATATATGTCCTCTTCACTTGTTTATTTTTTCATAGAATAAGGTACTAGAAATAGAATTTATGTGTTAAAGGCATGCATATTCTGCAGATTGGGATTAAATATGAACTTTTTTTGCTCTCTAGAATTTATCTTTTATGCAACAATTTTACCATACTCTAATCAAATTTATATTAATATTGTTGTCAATGATTTCTACTTTATATGCAAAAAATCATATCTCATATATATAAAATCCTTAATTACTAGCTAGGCTGGATACCTCTTATTCTTACTAATCCTTTGGTTTTCATTTTTAACTGAAAAGTTATTCTTTTTAACTGAAAAATGAAAATCAAAGGATTGGTAAGAATAAGAGGTATTTTTCAATACTTATATCGAGATGCTAGCTTTTGTTTTTTTATTAGTAAGTGTTGAATTCCATTAATACAATTAATATTGGTCACTGCTGTGTACCAGACACTATTCTAGGCATCTAAAATATAGCAACAAGGAGAAAAGACAAAATGCTTTCACCAGCACCAAAAATAAATAAAATAAATTATACACACACACATACATACATATATAACATATATAATACATACCTGCACATGTACTCTGTCTTTTCTCCACTGCAGCTTAAACACAAGGAAAATATTTCTCTCACAGTTTTCAGTGATATATAATAAACTACTTTTTAAGCTAGATGCCTCAATGATATTTCAATATAGAGAGTATGGTCTGATTTCTATTACTTTTCCTTTTCAGAGGGTGATTTTCCCTCCTAATTCTAGGTTTTTTTATTGGAGCAACATTAACATTTAGAGAATATTATTGGAGTCCAGAAAACAAATTACCAAACCCCTTCTAAAGATTTCCAAACTTCCACAGGGTGTATTTGAGGAAAACGTGGATATTGAGGCTTTTTATCTTTAACCCAACGCTGGGTATGCCCTCATCACAATTAAAGCCAGGGCCAAGATTGCGCTATAAGCAGAGGGTCAGCATCAGCAATAGCAGGAGCACTGCAGTCATGAAGATGAGGGCTTTTGCTTGTCTTTGTTGTTCGTGTTCTATTCTGTTTTAATCTAACTTGTAAAAATAGGAACATATTTACCAACACAAAATTTAAAAAGAAAGATAAAAGTACCCTAGCTCTGGCACCTCAGCTAGTTACAGACTTGAGAAATAGGACAGCCTGTGTAGACAACAACCTTAGCTTACCTTATCCTGTGTACACTTTCCGGTAGACATAATAAATGGCTTTACCATAGTCATAACTACTTCGAGTTTTCATCAAGGTACTCTTTAGACCTTCAACACAAATTTAATTTGAATCCTTTATGCTCATAAAACTTCAATATCTACTCTTCCTACCCCATATTTTTATTTTATTTTTGATTGCCTCTGCCCTTGCTCTTTCAAACAAGATCTAAATGAAAAGTGTCAGAATATTATATCAAAAGCCATTTAGATTGTTTTTGAATAAAGTGCTGGAGTGCAGATAAGTATTCAAACTTCTGAGTGCTTGGTCTAACCTATTATGCCTTTCAGGGTGCCTTCAGGAAGCAATTTCTGAACTGTGACAAATGTTTCTCATCACTGTAACTCGCAAATGAGTCCGAACTCCTAGAGGTGTAGGACAATTGTTGACCTTAAGGATAAACAGGAAGAATTTCAAGTAAATGGCTTGGACTGTCATTATCAAGACTGATATTTGGTGACTGCTCGGTCCCAGCCCCTGCTGAGTGATGTGCTACATCATCCCAAAACCTGTGTCATTTTATGAGAAAGACTGTCTTTGAAAATTTGTCTCACAACAGAGTCAATATTGCTTCTGCCTGTGGATTTTTATTATCATCTATTCAAAAACATAAAAAGTTTTTTTTGTTATTATTTGAAAACAACTAAAACTGAAAACTTCTCTCTAGGTTTATTAGTGTTTGGTATTTCTAAACAAATAGAGTAAATTGCTGGGTGTAGTGGCCCATACCTCTAATCCTAGCACTTTGGGAGGCCAAGGCAGTAGAATAGCTTGAGCCCTGGAATTCGAGACCAGCCTGGGCAACATGGCAACACTCTGTTTCTACCAAAGGAAAAAAAAAAAATTAGCAGTACCTAGTGGTGCACGCCTGTAGTCTCAGCTACTGGAGAGGCTTAGGTAGGAGGATAACTTAGCTCAGGAAGCCGAAGTTGCAGTGAGCCAAGTTCTTGCCATTGCACACCAACCTGGGAAACAGAACCAGGCCCTGGCTTAAAAAATAATAATAGTAATAATAAAAATAAAGAATAGGATAAATTAACTTAGTCTCTCTGGTACCTAATTCAAGCTGGGTTTTGTTTGTTTGTTTGTTGTTGTTGTTTTGTTTGTTTTTTATTTTTGAGACAGAGTCTCACTCTGTCGCCCAGGCTGGAGTGCAATGGTAGGATCTCAGCTCACTGCAACCTCTGCCTCCTGGGGTTCAAGCAATTCTTTTGCCTCAGTCTCCCAAGTGGCTAGGATTACAGGTGCCCACCATCATGCCTGGCTATTTTTTGTATTTTTGTACAGACAGGGTTTCACCATTGTTGGCCAGGCTGATCTTGAACTCCTGACCTCAGATGATCTGCCCTCCTCAGCCTCCTAAAGTGCTAGGATTACAGGCGTGAGCCACTGTGCCTGGCCCCAAGCCATCTTTTTTAATGGAGTCATTTACATATATTGACTACTTTGTGAGTAATTTTTGTATTTACATAATATATCAAGGTGACTCAGGTGCTGTGCGAATATTACATTCTTTAACGATTGCTATTTTTTTTTTGTCTTTTGAAGGAGAAAACATGTATTACATAGACATTAAAGGCCATTAATCTTGAGTGAGGAGGTGATGTCAGCAAGATGGCTAACTAGAGGCACCCATGGCTCATTCTCTCACAAAAAAGGGACAAAAACAACAAACAACTACATTTTGACTACAGGGTCTGAAGGAAAGTGCTAAAGTACAGAAAGGGAGTGGCACAGACTCCGTGGAACACAGAGACTCAGGATGGCCAAGAGAGAAGAAAACAAAATACTCTGTTCCTGCCACCCCATCTCACCAGTCACGATCAGCTTGAAACTAGGAGAGACATCTCCTTACAGGGAAAAGGCAATCAAAAGCCACCAGAGTCCCCTATTGACACCATGGGCATCTGCAATCTTTGCTTCTGGAGAATCCTACAGTTTTTTACAGGTCCTGAGGCCAGTCTAGGGGGCTACCAACAGTTCACATAGTTGTGCTGCTCTTGAGAAGGGCCACATTATGCCCCTCCCCCTGTGACCCAAACTGCTGCTGCTGCACGGTGTTGTGCTGTGACCAGAGTCACTGTTAAAGTGTGATCTGCTCCAGGGGCCAGTAGCCACTGCTCCTCTCCCAATCACTGAGGCTCTGTCACCCTTATACCATATTCATATATGACAGTGCACAATTCCCCAGCTGAACTGCTACAGAGCCCTATCCCTGGGAGAAAACTGCTTAGGAAGCACTTCATCTATCCCATTCCAATGGCTGCAGCACCCTGACTGTGCAACTGGAGCCTAAATCCAGTGAAACAGCCATGATCTTTGTGTCCGAGTCCATGTGGTGGCTTATCTCACAAAGAACAGTTGGACAGTTGGTCTCTTCCCATGGAAAAGCTGAATCCAAATTGGCACTTCTTTGGCACATAAAACAGCTCACCATCCTCTCACCTCAGGAACCCCACCCAAGATGCTGGAACAGCTACACAAATTCCAGCAGCCTAGGCCACTGAGGCGATCTCAGGCATTGCTGATATTGACTACAGCTGAAGAAACTTCTTGGAGACTACACTACTGTGTCTACTTTGAACCAAAGCCAAAGCACACTACCTAACCAACACCATGGGACACATCTATAGGTAAAAGTCTTTCTCTACAAAAACCACTTCACAAAATTAGAAAGAAAACCATAATACCAGATGCACAGATATGAATGCAAGGATACAAGAAACATAAAGAAGCAAGGAAACAAGTCATCACCAAAGAAACACAGTAATTATTCGTAACTGACCCTGAATAAAGACAATTTACAAGCTCCCTGAAAAGAAAGTGAAAATAATAATTCAAAGAAAACTCACTAAGATATAAGAAAACACAGACAATTCAATGAAATCAGGAAAAAAATATCACACAGAAAGAGAGGAAAAGAGCCAAACATAAATCTTGTACCTAAAGAATTAAATGAATAAAATTTTAAAAAATATAATCAAGAGTTTCAACAGCAAATTAGATCAAGCAGAAGAAAAATTTCTGAAACTGAAGACTGGTCTTTTGTGTCAGAAGAACACACTCAGAAGAAAAAAAGTACCCACTCAGGAGGAAATAAAAAAGAAAAGGATTTAAAAAATGGAAGAAAACCTATAGGACTTGTGGATTACCATTAAGCAAAGAAATCTCCACATCATTAAAATTCCAGGACAGAAGAGATAGATAAGGGCACAAAAGTTAATTCAAGAAAATAATAGCTGAAAACTTCTGAAGTCTTGGAAGATATATGGTAATTCAAATCCATGAAGCTTAAAGAACACCAAAGAGATTTAATCCAGAGAAGTCTTCTCAAGAAACATTATAATCAAAGTATCAGAAGTCAAAGCCAAAGAGAGAACGCTAAGCAGCAAGAAAAAAAGTGGCAGGTCACATATAGAGAATCCCCATTAGACTATAAGCAGATCTCCCAGCAGAAATCTTTCAGGCTACTAAAGAGTGGGATGATATATTGAAAGTGCTGAAGGGGAAAAAAACAACCTGTCATCCTGCAATATTATATCCAGCAAAATGGTCCTTGAGAAAAGACGGAGAAAGAAAGTCTCTTTTAGAAAAGAAAAAGCTGAGGAAATTATCACCAACAGATCAACCTTACAAGAGATGTTTAGGGAGTGCTTCAACTGGAAGCAAAAGGGCAATCATTACTATCAATAAAACACATGAAAAGATCACGAGGTCAGAAGATCGAGACCATCCTGGCTAACACGGTGAAACCCCGTCTCTACTAAAAAATACGAAAAACTAGCCGGGCGAGGTGGCGGGCGCCTGTAGTCCCAGCTACTCGGGAGGCTGAGGCAGGAGAATGGCGTAAACCCAGAGGCGGAGCTTGCAGGGAGCCGAGATCGCGCCACTGCACTTCAGCCTGGGCGACAGAGCAAGACTCCGTCTCAAAAAAAAAAAAAAAAGAAAAGATAGTCTCACTGGTAGAGGAAAATTCATTAGCAAATTCAAAATACTTTGTTACTATAACGGTTATTACATAAACATTCAAGTATGTTTGCTATATTTTTGAAGGTTAAAAGTCAAATGGTCAGTGATAACTATTCACAATAAGTTGTTAAAAAACAATATAAAAAGATATAAATAAAGAAACAATTTATAAATTGAGAGGGGACGTTAAAAGTGTAGAATATATACATATATGTACATATATAATATATATAACAAATATATATAGCAAATAATATATAATATGTATAACAAAACTTAATTTAGTATTGTCTTAAAGAGTCTATTTTATCTACAATATTTTTGTGTGAGGCCATAGTAACAATGAAGAAAAAACTTAAGGCAGATACACAAATGAGAAAGACAAAGTTATCAAAGCTTGTCACTACAAAAGAATCACCAAATCACAAAAGGCAAAAAATAAGAGAGGAACAAAGAATATATAAAACAAAACAAGCAGAAAACAACAACATGGAAGGAATAAATTCTTACCTATCAAAAACAACCTTGAATGTAAATGGAGTAAATTCTCCAAATAAAAGATACACAGTAGCTGAATTCATAAAACAAAAACAACAATAATCAACTATATGCTGCCTACAAGTAATCACTTCACCGGTAAAGACACACAGACTGAAAGTGAGTGGATGAAAATTATGAATCCATGTAAATTAAAACCAAAAGAGAGCGAGAGTATCTATGTTTACACCCAGTAAAATAGGCTTTAATTAAAAACTATAAAGAGATAATAGAAGTCATTATGCAATAATAAAGGGGTCAAATGAACAAGAGAATAAAAGAAATATAAATATATCTGAACACAGCACAGTGAATATACAATGTAAATGTTGTTAGATCTAATGGGATAGAAAGACTGCAATAGAATAATAGTAAGAGATTTTAACACCCTACTTTCAACAATGGAAAGATCATTCAGAGAGAAAATTAACAAAGAAACATTGGATTTTAACTGCACCCTAGACCAAATGTATCTGGTAGAGATTTACGGACAAATCTATTTAATAGCTACAGAATACTAATTTTTCATAACAGGACATGGAACTTTATCAAGAATAGATCATGTTGTAGGCCAAGTAGAGATTTACAGAACATTCTACCTAATAGCTACAGAATACCCATTTTTCACAATACCACATGGAAGTTTATCAAGAATAGATCATGTGTAGGCCACAGAAACTCTCAACAAATTTAAAAAAATTATCTCAAGTATTTTTTCTGACTTTTTGACCATAGTGGAATAAGACTAGAAATAAATAATAGAAGGAACTTTGGAAGCTATAAACATACATGTAAATTAAACAGCTTACTCTGGGGGAAAAAAAAAAAAACAGCAACAACAAGTCAATGAAGAAATTTAAAAGAAAATTTAAAAATTTTCTTGAAACAAATGAAACTTTAAACACAACATACCAAAACCTGTGGGATACAACAACAGCAATTCTAAGAAAGAAGTGTATAGCAATAAACACCTACTTCCAAAAAGCACAAAGATCTCAGTAAACCAACTAAAACTATACCTCAAAGAAGCAAAATGCAAGAACAAACTAAATCCAAGATTAGTAGAAAGATCAGAGCAGAAATAAATAAAATAGAAAATCAAAACAATACAAAGGTAAACAACATGAAGAGTTGGTATGTTGAAAAGATTAAAAAAAAAAAAGACAAACTTTTAGCCAGATTAAAACAAGAGGAAAGACTCAAATAAAATAAATCAGAGTTGATAAAGGAGACATTAAAATAAATATTATAGAAATACAGGATCACTGGAGACTATTATGAATAACTATTCGCCTGCAAATTAGAAAACCTAGGAGAGATAAATTCCTGAACATATTCTACCTACCAAAATAGAATCATTAACAAACTAAAAACCCAAACAGAACTGTAATGCGCAACAAGATTGAATCAGTAATACAAAACATCTCCCATCAAAGAAACGCACGGGACCTAATATATTTATGAGTTCTACTAAACATTTAAAAAAGAATTAATAACAACTCTTTTCAAACTATTCCAAAAAATTGAGGAGTAGATAATTCTTCAGACTCATGATATGAGACCAGCATTACCCTGATATCAAAACCAACCAAGGATAGAACAACAGCAACAACAAAAATAGGCCAATATATCTGATGAAAATAGAGGCAAAATTCCTCAACAAAATACTCGCAAACTGAATACAAAAGCAAATTAAAAAGATCATTCATTGTGATCAAGTGGAATTTATCCCATGGATACAAGGATGGCTGTATTAGTCTGTTTTCATGCTGCTGTTAAAGATGTATCTGAGACTGGGTAATTTATAAAGGAAAGAGGTTTAATGAACTCACAGAACCACATGGCTGGGGAGGCCTCTCAATTATGGCGGAAGATGAAGGAAGAGCAAAGGGACGTCTTACATAGCATCAGGCAAGAGACCGTGTGCAGGGGAACTCCCCTTTATAAAACCATCTGATCTTGTGACACTTATTCACTATTATGAGAGCAGCATGGCAAAGACCCATCCCCATGATTCGATTACCTCCCACTGGGTACCTCCCATCACATGTGAGAATTATGGGAGCTACAGTTCAAGATGAGATTTGGGTGGTGACACAGGTAAGCCATATCAATGGTTCAACATATGCATAACAATAAATATGATGTACTAACAGAATCAAGAGCAAAAAGTATATGATTATGCCATCTCTGATTTCTTTGAGCAGAGGTATGTAGTTCTCCTTATAGAGATCTTTCACCTTCCTTGTTCGCTGTATTCCTAGGTATTATACTCTTTCTGTGGCAATTTTGAATGGGAGTTCCTTTGTGATTTGGTTCTCAGCTTAAGTGTTGTTGGTATACAGAAATGTTAGCAAATTTTGCACATTGCTGCTGTATTCCGAGATTTGCTGAAGTTGCTTATCAGCTTAAGAAGCTTGGGGGCTGAGACAATGGCGTTTTCTAGATATGAGATCATGTGGTCTGCAAATAGGGATAGTTTAACGTCCTAACTCCCTATTTAAATGCCATTTATTTCTCTCTTTTGCCTGATTACCCTGGCCAGAACTTCCAATACTACATTGAATAGGAGTGATGAGAAAGGACCTTCTTGTCTTGTGCTGGTTTTCTGCTTCCAGCTTTTGCTCATTCAGTATGATGTTGCCTGTGAGTTTTTAATAATATGGCTTATATTATTTTGAGACATGTTTCTTCAACACCTAGATTATTGAGAGTTTTTAATGTGAGAGAATGTTGAATTTTATTAAAAGCCTTTTTTTGCTTCTATTGAGATGATCATGTATTTTTTTGTCTTTAGCTCTGTTTATGTGATGAATCACATTTATTGATTTGCATATGTTGAACCAACTTTGCATTCTGAGGATTAAGCCTACTTGATCTTGGTGGATAAGCTATTCCATGCTCATGGATAGAAAAAATAGATATGGTTAAAATGGCCATATTGCCCAAAGCAATTTATAGATTCAATGCTATTCCTATTAAACTAACAATGACATTATTCAGAGAATTAGAAAGAACTATTTTAAAATTTGTATGAAACGAAAAATGAGCCTGAATAGCCAAGGCCGTCCTGAGCAAAAATAACAAAGCTAGAGACATCTTTCTACCCAGCTTCAAACTATACTACAGGGCTACAGTAACCAAAACAATATGGTACTCATACAAGAACAGACACATAGATTGATAGAACACAATAGAGAACACAGAAATAAGCCCAGACACCTACAACTATCTGATTTTTGACAAACCTGACAAATACAAGCAATGGAGAAAGGATCCCTATTCAATAAATGGTGCTGGGTTAACTGGCTAGCCATATGCAGAAAATTGAAACTGAACCCCTTTCTTACACCACATACAAAAATTAACTGAAGATTAAAGACTTAAATATAAAACCCCAAACTATAAAAACCCAAAACAAAAACCTAGGTAATACCATGCAGGACATAGACATGGGTAAAGATTTTATGATGAAGACACCAAAAACAATTGTAACAAAAGCAAAAATTGACAAATGGGATCTAATTAAACTAAAGAGCTTCTGCAGAACAAAATAAACTATCAAGAGAGTGAACAGACAATCTTTAGGATTCAAAGAAAATTTTGCAAACTATGCATCTGACAGAAGTCTAATATCCAGCATCTATAAAGTACTTAAATAAATTTACAGGAAAAAACAACCCCATTAAAAAGTAGGCTAAGGACATGAATGGACACTTCTCAAAAGAAGACATACATGTAGCCACCAATCAAAAGGAAAAGCTCAACATTACTGATCATTAGAGAAAGCAAATCAAAACCACAATGAGATGTTATCTCACCCCAGTCAGAATGACAATTATTAAAAAGTCAAAAACAACAGATGCTGCTGTGGTTGTGGAGAAAAAGGAACCATTTTACACTGTTGGTCAGAGTATAAATTAGCTCAACCATTGTAGAAGGCAGTGTGTCAATTCCTCAAAGACCTAGAGGCAGAAATACCATTTGACCCAGCAATCCCATTACTGGGTATATTCCCAAAAGAATATAAATAATTATGTTATAAATATACATGCATGTGTATGTTCATTCCAACAATATTTATTATAGCAAAGACATGCAATCAATCTAAGTGCCAATTAATGATAGACTGGATAAAGAAAATATGGTACATATACACCACAGAATACTATGCAGCCATAGGAAACAAAGAGATCCTTTGGAGGAGCAGGAGGCCACTATCCCTAGCAAACTAACACAGGAACAGAAAAACAAATACTGCATATTGTCACTATTGAGTGGGATGTAAATGATGAGAACACCTGGACACATAAAGGGGAACAACACACACTGGGGCCTACCAAAAGGTGGAGGTTGGGAGGAGGAAGAGAATCAGGAAAAATAACTAATAGATACAAGGCTTAATAACTGGATGATGAAATAATCTGTACAACAAACCCCCATGACATATGTTTACCTGTTTAAGAAACCTGAACATGTATCCCAAAACTTAAACTAAAAGTTTCTAAAATTTTAACAAAGTATATGATTATTTCAGTAGTACAGAACAAAACATTTGATAAAATTCAACATTCCATTATGTTAAAAACTCTCAACAAATTAAGTATAGAAGGACTGCTCTTCATCATCAACATAATATAGAAGTTGAAAGTGATCCCTCTTAGATCCGGAACAAGACAAAGTTGCCCATTTTCATCACTTTTATTCAACATAGTATTGGAATTTCTATCCAGAAAAATTAGGCAAGAGTAAGAAATAAAGAGCATGTGAATTGGAAAGGAGAAAGTCAAATTGTCTCTTTTTGAAAATGAAATGATCTTATGTATAGAAAGAATTGAAGGCTCCAACAACAACAACAAAAAAAAGCTGTCAGAATAAATATACACATTCAGGAAAGTTGCAGAAAACGTAATCAACATACAAAAGTAACTAGTATTTCTACGTCAATAGCTAACTCAGAATAATAACCAAGAAAGCAATCCCATTTGCAATAGCTACAAAAAAAAAAAAAAAAAAATTCCCTAGGAATAAATTTAACCGTGAAGATGAAAAATCTTTACGATGACAATGATTAAAGATATTTCTATCAAAATACCAATGACATTCTTCAGATAATTAGGAAAACAATTCTAAAATTTGTATGAAATTACAAAGTCTTGTTGTAGCCAAAGAGATTCAGAGAAAAAAGAACAAAATGGGAGACATTACACTGTATGACTTTATATTACAAAGTATGTACCAACACAGCATAATAAAGACATAAAAACAGGCACATAAATTACTGGAACAGAAAAGAGAATAGAGAAATAAATTCACAATTTTACAGCATACATTTTAGACAAAAGCACCAAGAACAACTATTAGGGAAAGGATAGTTTCTTCTATAAATGTTGTTGGGAAGACTGGATATCCACATGCAGAATAATGAAACTAGACTCCTATTTCTCACCGCATACAAAAAATCAATTAAAATGAATTAAAGACATAAATGTAAAACCCAAAACTATAAAGGCACTAGAGGAATGAGAGAACTTAGTTGCAAACCATATGTCTAAAAAGGGATTAATATCCAGAATAAATGAGGAACTCAAACAACTGAATAGCAAAAAAAAAAAAACACCAAATAACCTAATTAAAACATGGGCATAGATATAGAGAATAGAAGGATAGTTACCAGAGACTGGAAAGGGTAGTGAGGGTAGGGTTGGAGGGGAAGTAGGGATGGTTAATGGGTACAGAAAATAGAAAGACTCAATAAGACCTAGCATTTGATAACATGACAGGGTGACTATAGCCAATAATAATTAAAAAAAATACATGTAATAATTCTACATATGTATGGGGCACAATGTTATGTTCTGATACATGTATGTATTGTGTAATGATTAAATCAGGGTATTTAACATGTTGATAAGTGTACAGTTTAAAATAACTGAGTATAATTTAATTATTTATAACAGAGGAATAAATACTTGAGGTGATGGATATCCCATTTACTCTGATGTGATTATTACACATTGCAAGCCTGTATCAAAATATCTTAAGTACCCAATCACTATTTACACCCATTATGTACTCACAAAAAATGAAAAAATTAAAAAAAAATTAAATGGGCATAATACCTACATAGACATTTCTCCAAATAAGCTATACAAATGGTAAATAAGGATATATAAAATTGCTTGACATTTGTAACATCATAGAAATGCAAATTAAAACCACAATAAGATATCACTTCATTCCAATTCTAATGGCTATTATCAAAAAGATAAATACCAAATGCTGGTAAGCAAATTTAAAAAGGGAAACTCTTGTACACGGTTTGTGTGAACATAAACTAGTATAGCTATTATGAGAAACAGTATACAGATCCCTCAAAATATTAAAAATAAAACCACTATAAGATCTAGAAATCCCACTACTGAATATTTATTCAAAGGAAATGTAATCAGCATGTTGAAGGGAGATCTGCACTCCCATGCTTATTGCAGCACTATTAACAATAGCCAAAATATGGAATCAACTTAGTGTTCATCAACAGATTGGACAAAGAAAACTAGTACATATACAAAAGGAAACACCACAGCCATAAAAAAGAATGTTATTCTGTCATTTGTGGCAGCCCAGATGGATCTGGATGACATCATGTTAAATGAAATAAGCCAGGCATGGAGAGACAAATAGTGCATGATCTCATTTATATGTGGAAAAATTGAAAAAATATATAAGGTCATGAACACGTTAAATACCCTGGTTTAATCATTACACAATACATACATGTATCAGAACATAACATATTTTTAAGTCATGAAACATAATGATCCTAAGAGGTAAGAAATATTTTTCAACTATGAAGGATCAAACCATCCCTTCCATGTTGGGGAACAAATGTCTATGTTTGCTTAGTGTGGAGTACAGCTTCTTATAGTTTATAGTTTCATAAACAGAGGTTCATGTTAAACTAATATGACCCTTGTTTTTGTTCTAAATAAATTGGTTTGAACTAAATACAAGTAGATAAATCTTGTTTTCTGCATCAAAAGTTCAAAGAGGATATTAAAGACCTTCACAGTTCATATAAATAACTAGAATTACACTTGAAGTGCCCACCTGCTAATTGGTCCATACGTACCTCCTTCCCTAGTGCCTTCTGAAACCAGGGTCATATTAAACACTTTATAGCCTGTGAGTTGTCTCTGTGGAAAGACTCCAAACATTAATCAAGTCAAAATCAATCATTCCAAAGTCACATTGTAACATTTAACTTGAGATCATTCTAGTATTTTCAAAATAAAAATATGAGCTTTCTGCTTATGCTAGAGATTTAAAACCATTAAAAAACTACTTTAAAAAAGGTGAAAATAACAGTCAATTTTGGCTTGACTTAAAGGTGATTGAATTATTTTAAAGCATTATTCATTGATTCATGCAACCATTTTTTAAAAAACTTATTCACTGACCAGTAAAACCAGGAGCTGTCAAGTGAGACTTAGTCTGCAAAGAAGCACAGTATTGTCGTCCCTTTTGAGAGATGACAGTCTGGCCTTATACAAGGTCCTTCCTTTGGAGAGATAGTATCTTAAGCAAGATTTTACCTTAAACAGGAAACAGAAATAAAGCTAGTTGAAATACAAGTTGATATTTGTCGCAGTGTTTAAAGCAGTGGCACCATGGTGTAGATTGTAAAGGTTCTGGCTTTAATTCTGTTGACCTTGGACAAGTCGCATAATCTCTTAAAAAGATTTCTTTCTCTGAATAAATGGGAATCATAAAAGAGGTAATCTTACCTTATGACTATGAATATTAAATGAAGTATCATCTACAGTACAATTAAAATAGCATTAGGAAATGTTTAATAAATATTACCTATTTTCACTGTTATTCTTTCAAAAGTATATTCTTTCTGAAGCAAAGTCCCTACTAGGTATAGAACATAAAGCTACTAAGTCTTTATGAAGGAATAGAAAAAAAACTCACGAAGATTGGTGTAGCATGGTATGAAATTCAGCTGTTTACTAGTTTTGCATATGTAGAAATATTTTTAGAAGTGTCATTTGTAAATTATTCCCCTACTGTCCATGGACTAATGAAATTGAGAAAGGGTGGCAATTATTTTTGGTTATCTCAAGCCTTTACTCAATTCTTGATATAAAATCACTATTAGAGATAATTTCCTTCTAATTTCTAGCAAATTATTTTGGGACTTAAGTATATTTATGATTGAAAATGATGTAAAGTATATATTTTAATCTCTTTAAGAAAAGAACAAACAAAAATATATGCAGAGAGTTAACATACTGTCATCGGCCCTAGTTAATCCATTGTTCAGTTTCCTTTGACTTTAAGCTTACAAATATTACAGTCCAACTGTTAGCTGAAACAGGTCTCCTTCTGTCAGAAGATTATAAGAAAAAGTGACTAGGATGCTATACCTCAGTTCTCATAAATTTGAGTGTGATAACAAAGTGGTCTACTCTCAGTTATGTTATCTTTATAATAATGAGTGAAGATGTTCATAACGAGGATGAAATCATTTATTGAGAATTACTGAATCCACATTCTATAATGAGAATTGTTATTATTATGTTCATATATAAGAATGTGGAGGGACAAAAAAGTTTCTATTATCAGACTTGAAGTCCTTTTTACTGAGCATCAGGTAAAATTTTGACCAGTGGTTGCAAACTGAAACTTCTGTACATCCCACAATATATCTGAGACAAGATGTGTTTCTCGGGCTTCAGTGCCCAGTCTTTGCCTCTGCACTTACTCAGTATATAAGATGCATGTATTGATAGATACTATTCATTAATTGTTCAAAGAAAGTGATATGATTAGGTTCTGTGACCCTACCCAAATATCATACCCAGTTGTAATTCCCACATGTTGGGGAAGGGGCTGGTGGAAGGTGATTGGATCATGTGGGCAGTTTCCCCATGCTGTTTTTGTGATAGTGAGTGAGTTCTCATGAGAGCTGATGCTTTAAAAGTGTGTGACAGTTCCTGCCTTGGTCTTTTTCTCTGACTCTTGCTTTTTCATAGTAAGACATGCTTACTTTCCCTTCACCTAGTGCCATGATTATAAGTTTTCTGAGGCCTCTTAGCCATGCTTCCTGTTAAGCCATGTTTCCTGTTAAGAACTATGAGTCAAACTTCTTTTCTTCATAAATTACCCAGTATCGGACAGTTCTTCATAACAGTGTAAAAATGAACTAATACACAAAGCTTTGTTTCCCTCTAAAGTCTGCAATCTTCTGTGATTATTTAGATGATTATTAAAATGACTCTAACTTGACTTCATCTTCATTTGCAACTAAAATGGTTTAGCAACTCTAATCTATCTGTGGGATTAGTATTTGGAGATGTAGGGAAAGTGTCAGATCTCTTTAATATTTTCTTGTTTGGAAGATTCATTCTGTGCTTAGAGTGTGTTGTGAAAATGGATTCTTAATTTTTGCACAAACACGAGTATCATGATCGTTCCTAAGCAGTATCATCAAACATATTCTCTACGTGGGACACTAGAGCACTTCACAGTTTAATCATATTTTTGGGGGGGCACTTATAATACACTAATTTGCAATTGTTACTAAGCTATAACATTTCTCTATTTCACGTTAATCATAAACCCTCAACTAGGTCATCAACCCACAGAATTCAGTCATAATGCTTTTAAGATGTGTACGTCTGAAGTAATAAGATAGTTTTTACATTGTTTAGGAACTGATTCTTAAGATATTTTGAAAAAAAGAAGAAGAAGAAAACAAGGCTTCCTAAAGAGCTTGAGAATTTTGAGAATTAAAGGGCATTCCCTGAAGCCTTCTGTGAAGATGCAGATGAAAAAGTCATTCATCTGGCAGACTGCTTTCAAAATCAGTTGCATGACTTTACATCCAAACATTGCACAATGAAAAGTATTCGATAATAGTTCCTTTGATTGGGTAAGTGAAAATAAAATTTGAAACCATAATTCTAACTCAACGGCATGAATAACCCAAAGATGACAGCATATACCTCTTTCTCTGCTAAAGACAGTAGATTCTTCTTCCTATTTTTTCAAAAAATCATTCAGGAATTTTCTGCAAGGCCCGTCTTTGATGCAGCTTTTGTGTCAGACTCTGAATGTCTAGAATTACCTTCCTGTAGGCTAACTCCTGATCATGTGGTCTTATTTCATTATAATTATCATTATAGTTCTGGCTACAGGGTTCTGCTTAGTTTTCCAGAGTTACAATTCCCTTACAATTCCCTCTTGACTATGATTAAACTGTCTATGGATTCCTGGACCTGGAAAATTTAAACAGTCCAAGTTAATGAAAAACAATTTTCATAGCCATCTGGCAATGGTCTGAATATTTCTGTAAGTTAGCTTTTTGCATATTAAACTTCTAAAAGAAATAATTAAATCAACTTTTATAATAACCCACTTGGAGAGAGTATGTTCTGTATGTGTCCAACAGCCCACTGATTTGTGTATCAGTTGTACTTCCTCAGTAGTTTTGGAGAGAAACAGATAATTTATATAAATTATAATCGGTAGGGGTCTGAATTGCTGAGCATTTTAGAATAGCCTCTCGGGTATGTTATGCAGTTAGAGACTAAGAAATTAATCTTATCTGCTTGGATTCTTTCATTAAGGCAAGATTTAAATCAATTAATTATAATTTAGAAAAATGTTAAAGCAAGAAAGCTTTCAGAATGAAAATTGTATTTGTGTAATTATGAAGAAAGTTATTTTTACTCAAAAAGATGGCTTCACAAAATGCCATTTTGCAGGTTCTGTAAGTTGCTTATAAAGATTTTCATTATGTTTTTATTTTCCATCTCATGAGCAATTGTCAACTGTGAAAACTAAGCATTTATTAGTGATGGCATGCTAGTTTACAAGAAAGATACCTCAGACTCACTCAGAAACAAACAGATAAACTTTGCATTATTTTGAATCTTTCAGACCTGGGTATGATTTGTGTAACTATTAAATAACATGATGATTTCTGGGAGAAATTCAAAAACAAAACATAACAAACACACAAAAAACAATTCCATTGAGCCTTAAATGTGATTTTGATTTTAAATTATTAGTTAAGGGAGGGGGTAAATGCCCCCTTATGTATTTTGTCTGGCCTTTTCTGAAAGTCTAGATAAATAAGAATTTGGAAAAATTGTTGCTACCCAAATATTTTTATTGACAAACCCTTACTAGATGGTAAAGCCAGTTGGGAATGGTGTTTGTCTTTCTGTCAAACTTGATCTGGGTCTCTTCTATGGCTAGTTCTTTTATTTCTGATAGGACAATAAGCCACAGCCCATATACAATACTAACTTTCTGTATATGTAAATAGATAATACCAAGATAGATTTGTGAGTCAAGCGATATAATGAATGTTTACAAGAAAGTATGGATACATACCTTTAGTACATAACGCTTGTATCTTTCTATAGAATTAGGAACACTGATTGATGTTTCATTCAAAAGCAAAAACCTATCCAAAATAATACGGTTTATACAAACAAAAAAATTACTTGCTTTCAAACCCAATTCTTGATAATCTTAATGAAAATTAATGGATTTCATGAAGGCCAAATATAGTTTATCTCTGTTTTAAAGTTGAAGGTATTTTTTAGTGCTAAAAATTAACAGGCAGTCAATAACCACAATAATGATGCTGGTAAATCTAAATCACAAGGTACATTTGGAATCTAAATACTAAGCAATACTAATAAAATATTTGAGCTGACAAAACATTCACTGTTTAAGTAAGTAATTAAGCTAGTGCAATCAACAGAAAACTATTTAAAGAGTCAATGTCCTTTCACGAAAAGAACAAATCTACAGTTTTATCTTGTTTTATACTATCTGCAGGCATGTTTTTCTTCCACCACCGCCCCCCGCCCCCGGCTTTTTTTTATTTTTATTTTTTTGCTTTCCCTCTTACCAAGCTAATAATCCTTGAGAAACAACAACAAAAAAGGACCTTATTCCATCCCTGCTGTTTATCACTTTCCTGAAATCATAATCCTCTCAGTGTAACTATAATCATCTCTGCAGGAATTAATTGTGATGTCACAGAAGATTATGACATTAAGCGGGAAAGAGGCAGCAGGAAACTGAGCATTATGAAGAGTAAAGATCTCTTTCTTATGAAAACGTATGTTGTACATATATCACGCCTCTCTTTAAGAATGGCATCAAGTTAAATAAGAGTAACTAAATACTTAAGACTGTTAGGTTTCCTTACATTGCATTTTTACATAAATTTAAGGGTTAAGCTTTAATGATTCATTAAAATTTATTGTTTCTTCATCAATTGTATCAGAAGGGCAATTTACAGTCATGTATCAGAAGGGTAACATACAGTAATATCAAGATGTTTCAGTCAACCACGGACCACACATACAACGATTTCCATAAGATTGTAATGAACTAAATATTTCCTGTTGTCTAGTGGTGTCATAGTTATCATAAGCTCACTGTGCTATGTATTACTCCTGTAATTGCTGTCTCATGTGTTTGTTGTGATCATGGTGTAAACAAACCTACTGCACTTTCATTCACATAAAGCACATACAATTACAGACAGGACATAGGCTTCCTAATGATAATAAAGAACTATGTTACTGGTATATGTATTTACTATGCTATACCTTTAATTATTTTTGAGTATACTCCTTCTACTTATTAAAGAAATTAACTGACTGGGCGCAGTGACTCACGCCTGTAATCCCAGCACTTTGGGAGGCCGAGGCTGGCGGATCACCTGAGGTCAGTAGTTTGAGAACAGTCTGGCCAACATGCTGAAACCCCATCTCTACTAAAAATACAAAATTGCCTGGGCGTGGTGGTGCACCCCTGTAGTCCCAGCTACCTGGGAGGCTGAGGCAGGAGAATTGCTGGAACCCAGGAGGTGGAGGTTGCAGTGAGCTGACATTGCGCCACTGCACTCCAATCTGGGTGACATAGCGAGACTTTGTCTCACACACAAAAAAAAGAAAATAAATTAATAATAAATTAACTGTAAAACAGCCTCACGCAGGTCTTCCAGAAGATATTCCAGAAGAAGGCTTTGTTATCATAGGAGACGACAGCTCCAAGCATGTCACTGTCCCAGAAGACCTCCCAGTGGGACAAGATGTGGAGGTTGAAGACAATGACATTGATCCAGACCCTGTGAAGACCTAGGCTAATGTGTGTGTGTGTGTGTCTTAGTTTTTAACCATGAAGTATAAAAAAATGTAATTTAAAAAGCTTATAGAATAAGGATATAAAGAAAGAAAAAAATTTTGTACAGCTATACAATGTGTTTGTACTTTAAGCTGTTATTACAAGAGTCCGAAAGTTAAAAGTGGGGAAGTTAATAAAGAAAAAAGTTACAGTAGATGAAGATAAACTTATATTTGAAGAAAGAACATTTTAAAATAAGTTTAGTGTAGCCTAAATGTACAGTATTTATAAAGCCTCGAGTACTGTATAGCAATGTGCTAGACCATCACATTAACTCAACACTCATTCATTGATTCACTCATAGTAACTTCTAGTCCCGTAAGTGCCCTATACAGGTGTATAGTGTGTATCAACACGTTGTGTATCTTTTATACTATATTTAACTGTACATTTTCTATGTTTAGATATTTTTAGGTACACAAATACTTACCATTGTGTCACAGTTGCCTACAGTATTTGCTACAGTAACAGGCTGTATAGTTTTGTAGCCCAAGAGTGACAAGCTACACCATATAGCCTAGGTGTGTAGTAGGCTATGTTATCCAGGTTTGTGTAAGTACACTGTGTGATGTTCCTATAATGACAAATCACTTAAACATGCATTTCACAGAACATATCGCCATCGTTAGTGGACACATGACGGCATGTCTTTTCTATTCTGATATTAAATTGTGTTTATCAAAATTTCTTTGGCTGTATTGCAAATAAAATGGTACATCCATCAGGGGCTCTAAACCTTAGCTTCACTTGGGAAGCTAAGATTTCAAACCACTCACATTACAATCATTTGGGAAAAAGTATCTGTGCCCTGGCTCCACCCCCAGAGCCTCTGATTTAATTTTCCTGGGATAAGATCTGAGTATCAGAAATGTTAAAAAGCTCCCAGATGATTTTAATGTGCAACCAAAGTTGAGAACCATTGTTCTGTATCATTTTGCTCAGAGTAGCCTGTCATCGGGGGAAACATTTATTTTATTTCTTATGGACTCTTCAGACAGAATTTTAGAGAGAACCACATTTTCTGAGCATGGTTTTGCCATCTCAGCAGAATTTCAGATCATATTTCAGAATTTAATTTTTAAAAAGCACGCCATCTTACAGACTATTTTGCGTGAGAAGAAGCTGATATGTTATCTTGGGTCCTTAAATGCTTGTTAATTACCCGGAAATTTGCAGAGCAGCAAAGCAGAGCATGCTGTGATCCTCCTGCAGAAGTAAACTTTCTCCAATGAGTGGCTTCCAGTTCCACAACTGCAGCACCTGGTGAGCTTGTTCATGAGCATTTGTGGGACACTTTCCAGTGGCTTCCTCAAATATATGGGACACAGAAGATTTGAGAGGGAGAGACTGGGATGAGAGCTAGGTTTCCCTTTAGAGTTGTTATGGTTAATCAACTTTAGTGGGTATCACATAAAAGGTATTTGAAAATATGGAAACCTCAAAGGAGCATGAGAAGTATTTCCCTTGCCATCCCTCAATTAAAAGCTAAGAGAGGAAACTAGAATTATATACTGCAGCAGTAAATACATACAGGTGTATAATTAGCAAAACATTCTAGGCCATAGATTAACTCCAGAAAGCCTCTGTGGGAATTAGAACTGAAACCTCCCCCCGGGTGGCTTCAGACACAGGATCCATGTCTTAAAGAGTGAGAGCCGTACTTCAGCCCAAGCCACCCCCAGGCGTGATCACTTGATGCAGTTCACAACATCTCAATTTCTAGGTACAGAGCTGAAAACTATGGGGATAAAAGCAGTTAAGTCATTGCAGAACTCCTAGTAGGTGGAAATTCTTCCCCAGCCTTTAGGAACTCTGCCCAAGTCTATACCACTATATGAGATCCAGGCAGGTTGAGGACATACAGACACATTATGTCAGAAAGCACATTATGTTCAAATAGCAAACTTGATCACTCTTCCTCTGGAAGAGGAAGATATTTTCTCCTAATAGTTTGAGCTATAATGAACAGGGACCAACTTAATTAGGCTACTTATGTGAAAATGGATTTATTTGCAATAGATATAGATCAACCTTGTCTTATGACTAAGCACTCGAATTGCAATTAAATACATTTACTTTTCTGAGTATAGCAGTGAAGCTGTGTGTGTGCATTTGTGTGTGTGTTTAATAATTTAAAATACAGCAGTTCATCAGAATGTGTGTGTATGTATAGTTACATAAATTGTTATAGACAAAGCTGAAATTTTCTACACGAATTTATAAGGACTATTGAATTACTGCACACACATCAAGCCCAAAGATGTCAGCTGAACAAGGAATGAGAAGACCAGGGGACAAAAAAAATGCAAGAGGCAAAAAAAATCCAAAAGAAGAGCAGACAGGAAGGGAGAAGTGGTAAAACATGCTTGAGCAGGAATGGATGAGGACTGAAAAAGCCAGAATATTTTAAATTACATGCACATATTTAGCTGTAATGTATAGCGATATAACCTCTATTATCTCCAAAATAGGATTAAAAGTGTATTGCAAATAGTGATCTTGGTAAATTGTATTTTGAGGAAATCAAAGAACAAAGATTTTATTTTTGAGCACTTGCAAGATGGAGAAATGAAATAGACACAAAGCGCTGAGGAAAAAGAGATTGAGAAATCAGCATAAGTATGAGATTGCAGTTGTCAATGACTACAATAAAATCCCAGGGAGCTGTTGTCTGTGGAAGATAATAGACTGCGGGTAGAGTACTTGACATAGCACTTCGCATATAGAAAACATGCAGTAAATGAAAATATTATCACTATTAATTTATTATTATTAGTGACAAAAGATAATAGTTTGAAGTAATCTCATGCAGTATGAAGATTCATTTGAAGGGATATGATATCTAAATTTAGATAAGAGTAAGTTATGGTAAGGTTTAATATTCTGGAATACTCTGGCTTAATTAGAAGTATATTTAGTATCTAAGAACGTTTGATTCCGATAGTATTAAAAAAGAAGATCCTACTGATTTTGTTTTGTTCAAGTCTCTACCTCCCCCCCAGCAAAGAAAACCAAAGTCAGATTTCTCTTGAGCCTGGTGTCATGCTCAATAATAACAAAACAAGCCATGCAGAAGAAACTTGGTATAGAAACCTAGATTTCTGAAGACACTTATATTTTTCAGTTTCAACGTTTGTGCTTATGAGAAATAAAAAAGACAAGTAAATAAGAGATTGGGGAGTAGGGATGGGAATGGATCCATTATTTCACTTCATTCTCCTGGGGAAATATTCCTGGCAGGGTGCATGTTCATTTTTGCACTTTCTGCAGATTGCTTTTATTAAACAACTTTTTAAAAGCCTATGCTTTTGATATATTAAAACAATAAGGGTAAATCTACATCTACTACAGAGATAAATTACCCCCAGATCTAATCTAGAGAAAATGCATTTTCACCCTCATAATAACACCAGAAAAGGAGCTAGTGATCAGATTTCCTATTAGTGAAAATAAGCACTTTAATAAACTGCTTCGTATCTCCCAGGTATTATAAATGGCAGCTGCTATTAGAATTGGTCTCAATAATGTAATAGATCACCAAATAAAACCACATACCTTAATGGAACATAAATTAAATACAGTCTGTGGATGGCTTCAACATGTAAATGCAGTTTTTGAAAAATGTTTTAATTTTTCATTTCATAATCATGCCAGCTTTGCACAATGGAGAATAGTAACGTCTCTATCCCTCCTGACCTTTATGATATAAACCATAACCAACAACACTTTCTGCTTTAATCCTTCTAATTTTAAGGCAAAAACTCCTGATACTAAGTTCCTTAAAGTAAAATCTTATAAGAGCATACAAGTGAAGTAGGAATAATGACAGAGCTTATTTAATATTTTGTCTTGTTACTACTTTTAGATAAAATATATTTAGATTTTAAAAAGCTGTATTTCATGTGTATGTGTGTATATGTGTGTGCATTTATTTCTGCATTTCAATATGAAGCTACTTGAAGTTTATGTATCCTAATGAAGGCACAGTTAGTAACACATTTAAAACTTTAAAAAATTAGAGAATGATCATTAGTAATTTTAACCATATCTAATGTCTGTGTTCTATTATTATGCAATATTTTATTATAGCACACTTATTTTATTAAAAATATCCTCTTCCTTTATACATGATGACAAAATATATGTGTATACATATATATTTACTCAAAGGCATATCATAATAATTAGCTGCTCTAATGTCAGATATTTATCACAAGAAATATCATAAGCATAGCCGAAAATTCTACATACATGTATGAATCACACAAAGGCTTTTTAAGAAAAACAAATTGTCATCCAGAAGCTGTCATCAGAGAAGCAGATCAAGATAATCCATCTCGTTAAATCAGGCACTCCGATATTTAACAACAAAGTCTCAGATGTTTGGTCATAAAATATAGTTTCTCTTTTAAAATAATTGAAATTATTAGTGATGTTCTCAATTGCCAAATAACCTAAACCCACATGACTAAAACTGGACCAAACTGGAGCTCATTAAACTATTGAGACAAATAAAGAGAAACATTTAGTCACAACTGAAGTTTGCACTATCTGAACTTTTGGCAAAAATCAAATCTCCTGGTCTTACATTAAGAAGGGAAGGCCTAAGGGAAGACTTTTGTTGAGGCTATCAGAAATTTGTTTGCTAAGATATTGACTTAGATTGTGTTTTGGTTTGCTGTATTTCAATCTCTATATCTTATGGATTTACCAATTATTTGGCTGCAGTTAACAATGTCCTCCTATTTCTCTCTACATATGCAGACATTAAGACAGAGTCTCTTAAAAAAAATAGTGTCTCTTTGGTCTTTATATGGTCCAACAAATATTATAGTAACGGTAATATATGGATATACATATTAATGCCTAAGAAACTATGTAGGGTTTATTAAATTTATTTTCTAAATTGTATTATTAGAAGTACAGCATATTTTTATAATTGTTCTTAATTACATCTGGTTATTAACTGCAGTGACCTGGTTTGCACCTATATCAAGACTGGGAGAGTTGAATAGCTCTATTCCATCTTCCCCTGTGACACCACCAGTGACCTTTCTAAAACAGTCTATGTGATTTCAGATGATGATTTTCTTAAAGCAAAAATGTCAATTTTCATATAATGTATTGGGTTATTCAGTATAATTTTGTAATTCAACAAAAATTTGAATTTTAAGCTGAAATGTATTTATGAATACAAAAAGTAGCAGCAGATGATACACAGTAGTATTGTATGTAGTTACGCATTTCCTAGGAGAAACAAGAAGGGAGAAAAAGGGAGAAATTCTATGAACAAACGAGAAAATTATCAGCTGCAGCATTTTTTTTCCCCATTTACCCTGGAATTCTCAGTGGTACCCACTCTGAGCTATCCTCCTTTTACTCAGTTATCTGCAGTTCCACAGATTACTCCGTGAGTCTCACCAAATGATAAAGCTTATGAGTCCTGGATTCGTACTCTGGAAAACCTGTGTCTGACCAGGTGGTCCATTGCAGCTTCAAACTCCTATGAGTTGGCTATGAAACCATGACTGAGAAATCCCAGGGTTATGGTATTTCTACCTTGCCAGCAAATTTTTCAATTCCAGGGGTCATGTTACCTTTCAATTCTGCTAAATCTATTAGCTTTATGGGAGTATTGCCTGATGTAGTGCTGAATGTTCTGCCTTTAGCGTTCCAGGAACAGAGCAGGGCAATTAGCTTCTGCTTTAGCTGAATTATATATCTTTGCAGCTAGAAAACCATGGCTCACATTAGAGGTAAATTGGGTATTTAATTTAGACTCTAATATAGTCCTAAACTCCCTGTGATACTTCCCATTCCCATTCTTCTCTCCTTGGATGAACTGGCATAAGTCTAATTTTTAGAAAGAAAAGCAAAGAACATACTCAGTTTAGGCTGTCACAGCATAGAGACAAAAATATAATTCAGAATTGTCTTCTTTTAAAATAAGTCTTTAAATTGACAGTGCAGTATTGTATACTACATAATACAAGCCTTTTATGTGTCATATTAATATAGTACCTTAAAATCTTGACAATTTACAATGATATTTTGCATTAACATTGCAGTTAACTACTTGGTAATACAGCAGCCACAGAATAAGATAGTATTTTAGTGGCTTATTTTTTTCTCTTGCAGTATTATTACCAGAAGTAATAACTTGCTCACCATGACATTTATTGTATCTTAGGATCTTTCACTAAATACTCAAATGCATGATATTATAAGGGTCTGTATTTGTTGAGTAAGTACTGCTATATTGATTCTTTTTCTCTTTGTCAACCAAAGCGCAACATGGACATATTTATTAGTAAAATATTTAAGCATACCAGGAAAGCTCTTTTGTAGATTTGTCTAAGCTCTAAGCAAGTTTTTCTGATTCTTGTTTGGAATCAGAAGTTTGCTTTTGATTCATATAGTGACTATGAAATTGCATTTTAAATATGCTTTATGACTAGAAAGTCTTATTTTACTTACACTACATTATATCAAGAGAAAAGGCAAGTGAGTCAGTCAACAACTCCAGGGCAGCGTTTTTGACTTGATAGAGGATAATGCTTTTCTTGATGCAAAAATATCCATTTTGATCTCCTTTACTCAGCTACTCAAGGTGACTTTATGATTCAACAAAATATGTATTTGAACAGAAATATACCCTTATAGAAAGTAGTAGCAGAGTATATACAACTGTACTTTATTTAATTACACATTTCTGATGAAATAAAAAAGGCCTCTTATGAACTATAAAAATTGTTTGAGAAAGTAGAAACATCCACTACAGAAAAGCAAAACAAAACAAAAAACATATAAACTATATTTTCTCATTCATCACTGGTTTCCTAAAGCAGCCATGTCTTCATCATGCCCAGCTTTATTTCTTCAAAACAAGACATGCCTAATATTCTACTTTTCTTTCAATTGCCCGCAGACTATTTCACATGTGTTGTTCCAATTAAAGCAAAAGTCCATTCCATTTATCTGTTAGAGAATATTAGTTAGAGAAGTATTTCCCAACTTGTTTTGAAACAAGCCTCTTTATTGTTTGTTCGAACAGCTGTGGTTCAAAAATGTCATTTTAAAAAATTTAAAACCTTATGGGTATTTTGTATTTTGAGCATTCTTAAAGATGTGCCATTGCAAGATGTAGGATGAAGTCCAGTAGCTTCCTTAATCTACTGGAGGAGTGCTGTGCCCTCTCAGTTTGTATAATTCAACACCTTCTCCTAGAGATCTGACTTTGCAGCAATATCACAATGCAAACATTACATGACTAGACATACTCCATGTATATTCCAGGTATATAGTGGGGAAAGTTCTCTAGAGAATGCTCTGAGGAGGAATAATGGAGGGTGTTATTCTAAGAATGTGAAATTGCAGGGAGCTAATCAACATCTCCTGTAACATCATTCACCCACAGTTTCCAGCTACAACTGTGGTGGGAAGGGCAGGGAAGGGGACTAGGAAAGAACAAGAGAAGGAGGAGGAGGAGGAGGTCGAGGAGGAGGAGGAGAAAAGGAAAGATGAGGGCAGGAAGAAAAACAAGGAGATTAGGCCAGGAGGTGGTAGGAAGGTGGATTTTCTTCATGAAGCAATTAAGATCCTCTGGCAGGGGTGCTTGACCTATTTTTCATTAAGAACACATTATTTTTTCATCTTTGAAATAATAGGCTCACTTTGCCAGAAGATGAATATTCTTTCCTATAAGAACTTTGGACAAAAATTCAAGTTTCCCAGAGACCTTCCTAAGTTGATATACTTCAAGTTAAGGAGAATAATTAAGGACACTAGACTTTTACATTACCTTCTTCTAGGAAAAGACACTGATTGGCCACCATCACACCAGAGACTCAAAAAACACTCTTCAGCATCAACTAACTGAAGGGTTTGCACACTGAGGAGGCACAGAGGCAGCAGTCTGCTCTGCTGTTAAGATATTCCGCTGCTTTTTAAATGCTTGATATATCAGAATAAAACTCTCTCTGGCATTTCCTTTCTATCTATAAGTTAGATAGAAAGTTAACTGCAATTAGCAAATTTACCTTCCTACACACACCTTGCTCTTATGGTTCTTTTTGAAGACCGCAACATGAGACTTCAACATGTTTTGCTTTCATTTACTCTCAAAACTTGCCCACATTTGTAAACATTTCATCATAATTTTAGAAGATTTTTTTGGTTAATAAGAGATAAGAATATTATATACTTTGTATGGTGAAATGAGAATTTACTGTAATTGAAATAAATATTTTATACTTTAATAAAGTGAGTTTAAAATGCACTGTTGAATAATGTGCACCTAATTTTAAATAATCATGCAAATTTGTCATGCTTGGGTTTCACTTCCTGTAACATGAGAAATTCGGTCATGCTAGGAAAAAAAAATCAGCTACGTTAAAAGGATCAGGTTCAGTAACTTCTAATGCATTAGCCCTTTTGAATTCAGAACATTCTAACATTCTTGATATTTATATGTGAAATGCAAAGGAAAGCAGGAGACTAATACGTTTAAGACATATCCATGAATCATTAAAGGAGTTTCTGCAAAACTTTAATATTTTTATTCTGCAGTTAAGGGCAGTGTTTTGTTGTGTGCGTGTGTGAAATGAGAAAGACTAATAGGAACATGAGCACTCTCATGTAGTTGAAGAAAGAGATTGTGTGGAAATGAAGGAGCTGGAAATTGAGGATCTAGAAATTGAGTCTCATAAAACTATCTCTGCTTGGAAAACCTTTATGAACCAACTAGCCTTCTCATCTCAAGACTGATGATCTCAGTATAAAACTCAAGATTCCTGACATGGCTCACAAGTCTTGATTTGGCTCTGCCTACTGCTTCAGAACCCTCATCAATCCCTCCTCACCTTTGCTTTCTACCCAGAGAAACCAAGTGCTTGAGCTGCTTCATAAATCATGATATTTCACTAAGGCAACTCTTTGATCTCACCATTTATCAGATAGGTAGGATTCATCTTTAATTTGTACACACATGCAGATGAGGTTAACATTATGATATGGTTTGGCTGTGTCCCCACCCAAATTTCATCTTGAACTGTAGCTCCCACAATTTCCACACATAGTGGGAGGGACCCAGTGAGGGATAATTGAATCATGGAGGTGGGTCTTTCCCATGCTATTCTCATGATAGTGAATAAGTCTCAGGACATCTGATGACTTCACAAAGGGGAGTTTCCCTGCAAAAATTCTCTTCTCTTGTCTGCCGCCATGGGAGACGTGCCTTTCACCTTGTGCCATGATTGTGAGGCCTCCCCAGCCAGGTGGACCACGAATGCATTAAACATCTTTCTTTTGTAAATTGCCCAGTCTTGGGTATGTCTTTATCAGTATCATGAAAACAGATTAATATGCATTAATATGTCATTCAAATGAATGTAGGGTTAAGTTGTTCAATTCATTGAATAATTGCTGACCCTATACTTGATTGTAATATGTTCATATTTGACTCTTGTGAGAGGTAGGGTTTGGCCTATTTTAATCCTATTCTAAGTTCTATAATTATTACCAACTCCAAACTATTAAACACCAGAATGATCAGCCCTTGAATGTAACGATTGCTGAATTCTATTCCTCTCAAACATTACTCAAAGTTAAGATTTAAGGGGCAAAATATTAATCAACTCTGCCCATGCAACCCTCGTATGCCCTTCTTATTTTCTTCTTCATAGATTTAAGAGTAGTGACACCCCTCTTGTGAAGTGCAGAAGTGCATGCTCCTCCATGTTTGCTGCTGCAGTTGACTGTTAACATTGGGAAATCACTACTTTTTCTCTGCTAGGATACAAGATGGAGCTGGTGAGGAGTGTGGTGAGTGGAAAGAGTCCAAAGCTATAGAGGAAAGGTAACGTTATTTCTTTACTCCAGTTTAAACTGTCTTTACTTCAATTCCAAACAAATCTTAGTTTTTAAATATTTTAGGCAAAATTTAAGTAGCTGGAAGTGACATATATATTTATTTTAAACATATATATTTATAATATGCAATATTATATAATCTTAATAGTATTTATGCATCTAAATATATGTATATTACAAGCATCTTTAAAGGAAAAGTATGTTTAGCTCTGTTAGCTGACTCATTGTCAAAAACAATTATAGCCAAGTGCCATGAAATTTGCCCATATGAGCACTTCTCTGAAAAATGTGAAGTGTATTCTTGCATTTTCACATTAACAAGCATCGAAAAGCATAAGTATTTTTTTGCTCCTGCATGGAGATATAGTTGGTCTACAAATGCAATGCACATATGGCAGAAGTTATAATGGCAGAATATAAAGAAGGATTAACAAAATGAAATCAAATGAATCTATCAAGATGATAATATAATCTTTCTCCTTTGACCCACTATAAACATCATTCTCAGCAAACCATCGCAAGAACAGAAAACCAAATACCGCATGTTCTCACTCATAGGTGGGAATTGAACAATGAGATCACTTGGACACAGGAAGGGGAACATCACACACCAGGTCCTATTGTGGGGAGGGGGGAAGGGTGAGGGATAGCATTAGGAGATATATCTAATGTAAATGACGAGTTAATGGGTGCAGCACACCAATATGGTGCATGTATACATATGTAACAAACCTGCACGTTGTGCACATGTACCCTAGAACTTAAAGTATAATAACAACAACAAAAAAATAAAATAAAATAAAAAAAAAACATGCAGTAGATTAACTGTTATTCCAAGTTAGAACGTAGTAGACAGGCTAAACCTCACTTTGACCACCATCAAGTCCCAGTCCCCTCCTACAGGAAACACCTGTCAACAGTTTGCTGTATCATCTCTTTACAGATGTTTTTCTATGTATTTTCATATATATATATGTATCCTTATAAAATAATACAATTCAGTAACTTCTTATGTAAATAGTTTTGAAGCATTTGCATAAAATGCTTGCCTTAATATATAATACCAATTAGTCTATTTATAACTGGCATATGGAACATCATATAGCATTACCATGTTATAGTTAATTTAGATATTTCACTGTCACAGAAATAGAGTTTTTTTCTTTCAAATTACACTGTCAAAAGCTATGATGCAGTTTAGGTATATATATATACACACACACATACACACCTACACATACACACACATATATAAAAATATACACATATATATTCTGTGTCTTTTATACATGTGTTATAGTGGCTATTCAGTTGAATTGCTGGCTTTGAGACCATGTACATTTTTATTATTATTATTATTTAGGAAATTCTGCAGAGGGTCAAAATGCAGACCTATCCAAATTCTACAACTTATAAAACTTTCATTATTTTTTTGTTTTTATTTGCATTAATCAAGCTACTACTAAAGTTAATTTGTTTTTCTTATATTCTTGGTCATCTTTACGTACTTTTCTATAAATTGCCTATTCATAGACATAATCCATTTTATTGGCTTGCCTGCATTTTCTTGATATTTTAGGATAACTTTCTATATTTTGGAGAGTAATTTTTAGACTTATTAATGTTTTTGGTTTGTTGTGTGGTTATAACCTCCAGTAATATATTGTATTGTTGCTTGGGTAAATTCAACAATATCTTATTTCTTATATTGATAATAAGGTTTTAAGCTATACTAATGAGAAAGGTATCTCTTCATTTTATGGTTGCTAAGATATTGTTTGTATTTAATTAACACATGACTGCTTACCTTTAGCTAAGACTTGGCATGTACTGAGATCATATTTTTCTCCTTTGGCTTATCAATACAGAAACATACATTCTTAAATGTAATGCATGTAGAATGCAAGTAGATAAGTAAATGCATGTTCATATGTAGAAAATATACACATGTTCTTTGCTATTGAAAATTTTTTTATTACTGGGGATGCATCTTAATTGCTACCATAGGCAATTCTTTTATCATTTGATTTATTATTACTTTACTTATAAGAGATTCTTAATTTTTTTAAGAATTTAAATTTAAAAATTTTTAAGAATTTGTGTTATTCTGACTGTTTGGCTATCAGGATTTGGAGTGTCCCTGGCATATTGAAGGACTTAGTAAGGGTGGAATTATGAAATTGTTCAGGAGTGATTGTCATGCAGAGACCATACTTACCAAGTTTCTGTTATGTAGTAGCAGATAGCCTCTTGTTTTTTTCAGTTCAGCCTCATATCAAAGCCACACTCTGTTGTTTGATACCATAACAGGTGGAATGTGGCCAGTTTCTCCTGATGTTTTCTTTGTTTTATCTCCTCTTTCTACAGTTGGCCTCCCTTTGGGGTCCCTCCAGTGTTAGGATTAGGGAGTAGTAAGGATTAGAGAGAAAGAACAAAGTCTTATGTGGCTCTTTGGCTCATTATCATCTGGTGTTGGGGCCATCTGTGTGATAGATGTCTGATTTCCGGCTTTTTCTCTTGTGCAATGCTTTTGTCGACTCTAGGAAATTTGTATTATTCAAGATGTCAAACTGTTGTTTTCTGATGCAGAAGATGCCTCCATCCGGCTGACTTCTTATGACCTGACAGTCCCCGGCTTCCATCAATCCCTCTTATACAGACTCTTTCTCTTGTAGGTACCTCACCCCTCCAGATGTCCTTCTGGAAAGGAATACATTTCAGGCTGGTTCAGGCTTCACTTCCATGCTTGGATTTGTTCAGTTCACAGACAAACTCATGAATAATTGCCTCATTAATTTCTGGAAGCAAGTTCCAGTCTCCTAAGTGCTCTAATCTTAAGGGTGCCCATATCAGGCTTCTGAAGCCCTTCTTCTTTGGGAAAGAGGTGGGGATTCGTAGTATACCAGCTCTTTCCAATGGAATTCTCATTAGGGAATATTTCTGATCAATTTACCCAACTGCAATTTTAAGGCTTTCAGTTGGGTGATAGGCTAAAACTTTTGTGAGTGTTCACAGTATCCCAGTGTGTTCTGCAGCAGTGGTCCGGCAACGATTGTCCTCCAGCTTCTTGGTGTCTGTTGAAGTTCCAAAGACAACAGCAAAGTTCTCCTTATGCATCCTTTGCAAAATGACCTGGAGAGCTTCCCACCTTTTTTCTGTGTTCTAAACAGTTTTTATAAGGTAGGAGTTATTTGTTCCTTGAGAACTTGATATCACTTGAAACATTTATGTTCATTTACTTTTAGGAGGTAGATTTTTTTTTATTGCTGTTTTAATGTATCCCGTATTTTTTCTATTCAGGTTTTCTATTTTGAGACAATTTTGTTAATTGATAGCAGAAGGCTATACATTTTGCATAATTTTGTTTGCTCACAAAAAGCATTTTTTAAAGTAACTGCAATGTGAAATTTTCTTTCTTTAAACCAAAAATTATTTAGAACTTCAAGTGTGTATGTGTGTGTCTGTGTGTATGTGTGTGTCTGTGTGTATGCATATGTATGTATGTACACGTATATATGTATATATATGCCTTGAGAGGATACAACAAGAAGTCTGCAGTCTGCAACCTGGGTTCGCCAGAACCCAACCATATATATACACATATGTGTGTGTGTGTGTGTGTGTGTGTGTATGTGTATACATATATATAGACTTGCTTTCATTTTCTTGATATTTTAGGATACCTTTCTATATTTTGCAGAGTAATTTTTAGACTTATTAATGTTTTTGGTTTGTTGTGTGGTTATAACCTCCAGTAACATATTGTATTGTCGTTTGGGTAAATTCAACAATATCTTATTTCTTATATTGATAATAAGGTTTTAAGGTATACTAATGAGGAAGGTATCTCCTATTAAGGATGTTTCTATATATATGTATATAAAATTACACTTAAAGTTATTTTCTTTGAAAAATTTAAATCTGTTGCTCTGTTGACTTCATGCTAAGAATATTGTGGATGTGAAGGTGTCCTAGTCTGCTCGGTTTGCCTTAAGAAAATATCATAGATGGGTGGCTCGAACAGCAGAAATGTATATTCTTACAGTTCCTGAGGCTCGAAGTCTGATATCTGTGCCAGCATGATGGGGTTCTTGTGAGGTCCCCCTCCCTGGTTTACATACAGTTGCCTTCTCATTGTGTCCTCACATGGTGGAGAGAGATCTCTGGTCTCCCTTCTCTTCTTATAAGGACACTAATCCCATCCCATTATGGGGGCCCGACTCTCATGACTTTATCTAAACTAAATTATCTCCAAAAAGCCCTACTTCCAAATTCCATCAGATTGGGAGTATTGGCTATAGACTTCAACATAGGAATCTTGGGAGCACACATTTAGTCCATAACAGAAGCCTAATAGCAACTAACTCCCATTCATTTGTATGATTAAAAAAATACTCTGCCCGTATCTCTCTGGAAATGTTTAGTAATTTATACATCTCTTTTGGTAGTTTTAGGTTTTATTACAATGAATTTAATAAGTATATCTGTGTTAATGTGTTTGTGTTTTATTATTCTCGACACTGGATAGGCCCTGTAAGATGATTCATATCTTTGATCAATTCAATAAATTGTATTCTTTTATATTATTGGATATGTCCTCTCAACCTTCTCTTCATTTTCTCTTGGAATATCATAGACACATTTTTACCTATTCTTTTATGCTGTATTCTGTGAGAGAGATCTCTGGTCTCTCTTCGTGATTATAAAGATTTCCAATGGGTCCTTCTGAATTTGTAATTCTGCTTTTCAATTCTCAAATTTCAAGTCTCTTTTTAAATCACAAGTGGATTCTTTTGTATAAACCCAATATCCTTTCCCATTTAAGATGTTATATTTTCACTATTTACTATGTTTCCTCACATGAATGTTTTTACATTAATTTTCTTTGTTTTTCACAGTATGAGCTTTCCTTAAATATTTGGTAATTTCTGACTGTATATTCATCTTTATAGCTAAAGTTCTCATCACATAAAATGCCGAATCACCATGCCTAGAGTATATGTTTGTGATGAGGAGTTATGAAGGTAGTGCTGCTTATATTCTGGTGCTTGAATTCATTATGAAAAGATTGGTGGGAAGAGACCGGGGTCAGTGGCTCACACCTGTAATCCCAGCACTTTGGGAGGCCAAAACTGGAGGATCATTTGAGGTCAGGAGTTCAAGAACAACCTTGCCAACATGGTGAAACCCTATCCCTACTAAAACAAAATACAAAAGTTAGCTGAGAGTGATGGCGGGCACCTGTAATCCCAGCTATTCGGGAGGCTGAGGCAGGAGAATCACCTGAACCTGAGAGGAGGAGTTTCTCAGTAAGACCGAGATCACTGGCAATTGTCTTAGTCAGTTTAGGCTACTGTAACAAAGTATATAGACTGGGTAACTTAAAAACAACAGAAATTTATTTCTTAAAATCTGAAAGCTGAATGCTGGAGATTAGGGCGACTGTATGGTTGGGTTCTGGTGAACCCAGGTTGCAGACTGCAGACTTCTTGTTTCCTCTCAAGGCAAAAAGAGGGAAAGCGATGTCTCCAGTATCTCTATGATAAGGGTGTTAATCCCATTCATTAAGACTTCAATCTTCTGTACTAATTACCTCCCAAAGACTCCAATTCCAAATACCATCACATTAGAATTAATATTTCAACATATGAATGTAGGGAGCATGAGCACTCAGGCCATAACAGCAAGCTCTTTCCCCCGCTCTTTGAGGTAGCAGTGCTCCTCATTTTTATTTGCTATGGCCTGCCACTCAGTGCTCTGACCTGCTTTCCCCTGTCTGCTTCTCATGTCAGGAGGCAGACACAATTTCCAAGCAGCCCAAGACCGCATGGGTGTGAGTGTTGAGAGACACTGCAAGGGTGTGACTTCACCTTTTATGATATCCCAATGAATTATGTTGTAATTTACACGGAGATCTACTTTTATGACTGGAATCCATCCACCAGACATAGAGCTCTTTTTTCCCCTGGTACTCCCTTGCAGCAATAATTTCTTATGTACATTGGAGCTGAGATTTTCCTATTTAGTTTGGACCCTACCTGCCGTCTGCCTCTCAGGATTTTGAAAAATTTTCTTATCCATAATACTTCCTTTTGTTGCATTCCAATGTGATTATTAATTTTTTTAAAAATCACTGCTATCTCTGGTTCTAGAGATTTTAGTGGGGATGGGAGAACTATGGCTTCTGTTAGGCATTATATTTTTAATTCCATCAAAACTTTGTGAACCTTGTGAATTAAAATTTTTTCTAACTTCTACTATATCTCCATGGTTTTCAGTAACAACTAATTGGTATATTACTAATTATAATCTAACTTTGCTGTATCAGAATTATGGGAATAAATTCTTGATGATAACAATACAAACTGGATGCTAATGTGCTTTAAAATTCTATAAGTTCTAGAGACTTCATCATCATGCATTTCTGGTTTGCCATTCTCTCTCTTCCTAGATGGCAGTTCGAAAGAAGAGCACAAGCCACAAATGTATTTTATATCTTTTTAATAAAATTCCACTGGGAGTTTATTTTAGAAAATTGAAGCCAGGCATGGTGGCTCATGCCTGCAATCCCAGCACTTTGGGAGGCCGAGGCGGGAAGATCACTTGAAGTCAGGAGCTTGAGACCAGCCTGACCAACATGGTGAAATCCCATCTCTACTAAAAATTGAAAAAAAAAAAAAAAGTCGGGTGTGGTGGCAGGCACCTGTAATCTCAGCTACTCGGGAGGCTGAGGTGGGAGAATTGTTTGAGCTCAGGAGGAGGAGGTTGCAGGGAGCCGAGATCATGCCACTGCACTCTAACTTGGAGGCCAGAAAGAGAAATGAATAGTATTAATTGCAGACAAACAAAATTCATTGCTTTTTCCTAAGTAAACATGTAGAGAAAAAAATAAGCAGAATAAAACAGTTCTGAAAAATATCATTTTGGGAATCCTCGGTCACAACCTCCTCTATCGCCTTTGATTCCCAGAAGTAACTATGCAAGAGAGAAGGCTTTTGAGTACTTCAAAACCATACGTCTTCCAACACAGCCTTCACAGGAGGCTCCGTATTTGGATTCAGTTGGAGTATAAAGCCAATTTTCTATGTTGATCTAATTCCATATCCTTGTGTCCATTTTTCCTGAAAGCTAGACACCCTGTAACCACTAGCATGTCTTAATTCAATATTTGCTATGGCAATATCTGGAATATCTGATTTTTTCAAGAAGGAATTAAAGAAACGCTTTTTTCACTAGCACCACAATTTTATAGCCCTGATGCCATGATATGTAAATGCAACATATTTTAAAATATTTAATGTTTAATGTAAAATGTTTAAAATGTTTAATTTTAAGTTTAATGTATGTTTATTGATGACATACAAAAACAATATAGTATTGTTTTCAGCACTGCCATTTTTCCAGAATAGCAAAACAGCTAAATAATCATATCAGTAGCTAAATAATATCAACAGCTAAAACTTTCAACATCAATAGCTAAAACTTATGTTGTGTTTATTGTATTTCATGAATTTAGTTTCACAACTTTACCGTGCAGTAGTTTCTATATTAACATTCTCCTAAAGGAGTTTGCACTTAAATAAATAAATAAATAAACAAGACTAGTCCAGTATATTTTATTTTAAGCAAAAAAAAAAAAAAAAAAAAAAATGTAGTGGAATACTAGAGCAGTACATTTCTAGTTCCCTGGTGTCTTTGTCAGTTTAGCGTACTACAACAGAATATTATAAACTGGGTGGCTTAAACATAAACACTATTTTTTTCTCACAGTTCTAGAGACTGGAAATCCAGGATGAGGGTGTCAGTATGGTCAGGTTCTTGGTGAAGACCCTATCTATCTCTTGTTAACAGGTGACTATGTTATTGTGGTATCCTTGTGTAAAACAATCCCTTTTTACAATAGCATATATGTATCTCAGGGAGAGCAATCTCTAGTCTCTCATTTTATAAGGACACTTGTATGACCACATCTAAACCTAATTACCTCCCCCATTTCCCACTTCTGAACATCATCCAATTGGGAGTTAGGGTTTCAACATATGAATTTGCAGGGACACAATCATGCAGTCCATAACACCGGGAAAGCAAGGAATATTTAACATAAAATATTATTTGATGTGAAATTTGAAGAAAAAATAGACAAGGCAGAACAAAGCATGTTTTTTTAAATTATTTTTTATTATTATACTTTTTAAGCTCTAGGTACATGTGCATAACGGCAGGTTTGTTACATATGTATATTTGTGCTGTTGCTGTGTTGCACTCCATCAACTCACACACCATCAACTCGTCATTTACATCAGGTATAACTCCCAATGCAATCCTCCTCCCTCCCCATGATAGGCCCTGTGTGTGATGTTCCCCTTCCCAGTCCAAGTGGATCTCTTTGATGTTCAGTTCCCACCTATGAGGGAGAACATGCGGTGTTTGTTTTCTGTTCTTGTGATAGTTTCTGCTAAGAATGATGGCTCTTAGCTGCATCCATGTCCTACAAAGGGACACAAATCATCCTTTTTATGGCTGCAAGGTATTCCATGGTGTGTATGTGCCACATTTTCTTAATCCAGTTCCGTCACTGATGGACATTTGGGTTGATTCCAAAGTCTTTGTTATTAGGAATAGTACTGCAATAAACATACGGTGCATGTGTCTTTATAGCAGCATGATTTATAATCCTTTTTGCATATACCCAGTGTAAATGGATGATAATATATGGTACTTTCTTGTTCTAGATCCTTGAGGAATCGCCATACTGTTTTCCATAATGGTTGAACTAGTTTACAATCCCACCAACAGTAAAAGTGTTCCTGTTTCTCCACATCCTCCAGCACCTGTTGTTTCCTGACTTTTAATGATCGCCATTCTAACTAGTGTGGAAATGGTATCTCATTGTGGTTTTGATTTGCATTTGATGGCTAAAGGATGATGAGCATTTTTCATGTGTCTGTTGGCTGTATGAATGTCTTCTTTGAGAAATGTCTGTTCATATCCCTTTGCCTAATTTTTGATGGTTGTTTGTTTTTTTCTTGTAAATTTGTTTGAGTTCTTTTGTGGTTCTGGATATTAGCCCTTTGTCAGATGTGAGTAGATTGCAAAATTTTCTCCCATTCTGTAGGTTGTTCACTGGATGGTAGTTTCTTTGCTGTGCAGAAGCCTCTTTTTTTAGTTTAATGAGATCCATTTGTCAATTTTGAGCTATTTATGACAAACCCACAGTCATTATCATACTGAATGGGCAAAAAACTGGGAAAAAATTCCCTTTGAAAACTGGCAAGATAGGATGCCTCCTACCACTTTAACAACATAGTGTTGGAAGTCTTGGCTAGGGCAATTGTAAATATGTTAGTTACAAACAACAGTTAGGGAAAATAAGAAGTCAAATGTCCCCTTGTAGATGACATGATTTGTATATTTAGAAAATCCCATTGTCTCACCTAAAACTTCCGTTGATAAGCAACTTCAGCAAAGTCTCAGGATACAAATAATGTGCAAAATCACAAGCATTCTCAGAGGCCACCCAGTAACAGACAAACAGAGAGAGCACCAAATCATGAATGAACTTCCATTCAATTGTCAAAGAGAATAAAATACCTAGGGAATCCAACTACAAGAGACGTAAAGGACCTCTTCAAGGAGAACTACAAACCACTGCTCAGTGAAATAAAGAGGACACAAACAAACAAAGAAATACAAATACCACAAACAAATACCATGCCTATGGATAGGAAGAATCAATATCGCGGAAAATGGCCATACTGCCCAAGGTTATTTATAGATTCAATGCCATCCCATCGTTACCAACGAGCTCTTCACAGAATTGGAAAAACTGCTTTAAAGTTCATATGGAACCAAAAAGAGCCTGCATCTCCAAGACAATCCTAAGTCAAAAGAATAAAAATGGAGGCAATTACACCACTCTGGACTTCAAACTATACTCAGTTAAGTACAGTAACCAAAACAGCATGGTACTGGTACCAAAATGAGATATAGACCAATGGAACAGAACAGAGTCCCCAGAAGCCACACCACACATCTACAGCCATCTGATCTCTTTGACAAACCTGAGAGAAACAAGAAATGGGGAAAAGGATCCCCATTTAACAAATGGCGCTGGGAAAATTGGCCAGCCATGCAGAAAGCTGAAACTGGATCCTTCCTTTTACCTCATGTACAAAAAATTAATTCAAGATGGATTTCAGAATTTAAATGTTAGACCTATCAACATAAAAACCCTAGAGGAAAACCTAGGTACTACCATTCAGGACATAGGCATGGGCAAAGACTTCATGTCTAAAACACCAAAAGCAACGGCAGCAAAGCATGTTTTTTAAAAGAATATCAGGGAACATCATATGAAAAAACATGGAGGTAGTATGGATTCATGGTAAGATCTGGGAAGTCAAATTCCAGTGGTGCTAGACTACAAACATTAAGGGGTGATGGGGTGGACTGTGTAGATAGACGCCATTTATGAATGACTCATACACCACAAGTGATTTCAGCCTTTACCCTGGATCTATTAGCCATGTTGAGTACGGGAGTTACGCTGTTAGGGTTGCATTGTCAGGGTGGAGAGTATGTTCAAGAAGAATGAACTCAAAGGTAATTAGGCAAGAAGAAAGGCTATTATAATGGTTTGAGTAAAAATTATTGCAAGCCAGAATTAGGATATGGATTACAAAAACAGAGAAAAAAATTTATAGACTCGAGAAGATAAGAAGACAGAATCAAGGGATGATGCTGTATTGAATATGAATGGAGTGAATGATTGATAAATAGAATAGATACAAGGAGAAATCAGGAACACTCTGCATTTTATGAATTATGAAACTGAAGTGATGAAACCATCATTTTCTAAAAAAGGATACCTAGGGTCTAATGATGTTAAGCAAGCGCATGATGACTTTAGCATTGGCCCTGTTGAATTAGTAATGTCTGTAAGATACGTCAGTGGAAAGGCCTAGTAAGTAAATAGATATATGGGTCTGAAGCTCAGAAGAGTCTTTTCTCCAATTTAACGAGAGGTTTCCATTACATATATTTTGTGCATAAGTCATTTGCAGCCCTGGAAGCACCAATCTCCAAGGATAAGGAAGAATAGGCATTGAGGGGAAGAGAAACGGAGATTTGAGGGATATAAAATATGAACCAAAAGTAAACAGGATTTCAGAATTCAATCCAAGTCAAATTTGATAATTAAACAGTTGATAATGCACATGAGCAAATAACAGCTAGAAAATTGAAGATGAAAAAAGTTGAACCACATTGGCTTTAGCAACGTGGAGGTTAGAAATGAGATAAATAAGATCAATTTAATTTTAAAGGTCAAGAAAACCAAATTTCACTGAGAGTTGATTGAGCATTGAGAAATCTGAGAGAGTGGGTATGTATGTTCTCTCTAAAAGCATAGATGGATTAAAATTATGCAAGTTATCAGTCAGGCTGACAAGATGGTGAACAAGCACAGACAGCACATTCCCTCCTGTAAAACTTATCTCAGGAGAAACAGAAGAAATAAAAGGGAAATATATGAGTCAGAAAAACTAATGTAAAAATTGTGCAGGGCTCCAACAGACCTAGATAAAATTTGCAAACTGAACTGGAGAGGAATAGACAGCCTGGATATAGGAGGCCAAGTGCTATGTTCAAAAGATGAGTTAGAGAAAAGCTTTTGGATTTTGCTCATTTTTCTCCCTGAGAAGAAAAACAACATGAAAATTTCCAGAGGAGGGAAAAATTTTAAAAAACAACAAAAGAACAAAATCATATTGACATTGGACTGGTTAATAGTAGCACTGGAGCCACATACCCACCCCCATCCACACACACAGAGAGCCTGAGTAACATATTTAAAGTGTAAACAAATTACATAATAATAAAATGTAAGTTTTTCATTTCAATATGAAGATATAATAAAGATTTTTCTCATTCACACAAAATCCCAGAAAGCTTATTACATAAAAATTATGTTTCAGAAAGACCCTTGACAAACATACCCAGGAAAAGAAAAATTTAATTAAATAAGATTTAATTATATACATGAAAGCAATGTAAATAGGATAATTTAGTATACTAAAATATTGCCTACAAAACCAACAGAAAAAAAGTACACTTATTAATATAATGTTCAGAATTTAAAAATTGATCTCATTAATGCCTTGTCCATTTTTAAAAAACTGATTCAGGATATTTCTAAGCATACGTAGTTTGTATGTTTTCTACATTCAGTGTTTATATACTGAATGTGACTTTGCATATGTGTATCTGTATATAAATGAAGGAAGTTTTCTAAAATGATACTTGCCTTTTGGATGTGTGTTGCACACTAAATATTGTTAATGTAGTATGTTACTGTTTAATGATAGTGACCTACTGAATTGATTTCTCAAAATGCAATGAAATATGACAATTTAGTTTGGTGAGTGAAAAAGAGAAGAAAGTGATTATATTATGTCATAAAATTATCTTATTTGGAGGTAAGTTATTGTTCATTATATAGGTAATTAGGCAAGAAAAGGAAGTAAAATACCAAAAAAAATGAGAAAGGAAGAAGTAAATCTGCCTCTGTTTGCAGATGATATAATCTTACCAAAAAACTTTTAAAACTAATAAATACAGTAAAGTTGCAGGAGACAAGATTGGCAAACAAAAATTATGTTTCTGTACACTAACAATGAACTATCTGAAAAAGAAATTATGAAAACAATACCTTTCATAATAGCATCAAAAAATGAAATACTCAGAAATAAATTTAATCAAGGAGACTAAAGATGTGTACACTGAAAACTATATAACATTGATTTAAACTGTTGAGGAAGACATAAATAAATGAAAGATATTCCATGTTCATGGATTAGAAGAATTAACATTGTTAAAACGTTTGTAGTATTTAAAGCAATCTACATATTCAATGCAATTCCTATAAAAATTCCAATGGCCTGCCTGTTGATGGTGTATAGGAATGCTAGTGGTTTTGGCACATTGATTTTGTATCCTGAGACTTTGCTGAAGTGGCTTATCAGCTTAAGAAGCTTTTGGACTGAGACCATGGTGTTTTCTAGATATAGAATCACATCATCTGCAAACAAAGATAGTTTGACTTTCTCTCTTCCTATTTGGATACTCCTTATTTCTTTCTCTTGTCTGATTGCCTTGATAAAATATTCCAATACTATGTTGAATAGGAGTGGTGAGAGAGGGCAACTTTGTCTTGTGCCTGTTTTCAAGGGGAATTATTCCAGTTTTTGCCCATCCAGCATGAGACTGCCTGCAGATGTGTCATATATGGCTCCTATTATTTTGAGGTATGTTACTTCAATACCTAGTTTAGTGAGAAGTTTTATTTGTTTGTCTGTTTGTTTGTTTTGAGGTGGAGTTTTGCTTTTGGTGCCCAGGCTGGAGTGCAATGGCGTGATCTTGGCTCACTGCAACCTCCACCACCAGGGTTCAAGCGATTCTCTTACCTCAGTCTCCCAAGTAGCTGGGATTACAGACATGTGCCACCATGCCCGGCTAATTGTTTGTATTTTTAGTAGAGATTTGATTTCTCCCTGTTGGTCAGGGTGGTCTCGAACTCCCGACCTCAGGTGATCCACTTGCCTCAGACTCCCAAAGTGCTAGGATTACCGGTGTGAGCCACCACGTCTGGCCTAGTGAGAGTATTTAAGATGAAAGGATGTTGAATTTTATCAAAGACGTTTTCCACATCTATTGAGATAATCACGTGATTTTTGCCTTTAGTTCTGTTTATGTGATGAATCACATTTATTTATTTGCTTATGTTGAACCAACCTTGCATCCCAGAGATGAAGCCTGCTTGATCGTGGCTTTCCATACTCATGGATGAAGCCTTCCATACTCATGGATAGGAAGAATCATTATCATTAAAATGGTCATATTGCCCAAAGCAATTTATAATTCAATGCCATTCTCATTAAACTACCATTGATATTCTTCACAGAATTGAAAAATTCACATGGAACCAAAATTCACATAAAACTAAAAAAGAGCCAAATAGCCAAGGCAATCTTAAGCAGGAAGACCAAAGCTGAAGGCATCACACTGCCCAACTTCAAATTATTCTACAAGGATACAGTAACCAAAACAGCATGGTACTGGTACAAGAACAGACACATAGACCAATGGAACAGAATAGAGAACCCAGAAATAAGTCTGCACACCTACAACCATCTGATTTTCAACAAACTTGACAAAAGCAAACAACAGAGAAATGATTTCCTATTCAATAAATTGTGCTGGAAGAACTGATGAACCATACACAGAAAATTGAACCTGGACTCCTTCCTTACACCATATACAAAAATTAACTCAAGATGGATTAAATACTTAAATGTGAAACCCAAAACTGTAAAAACCCTAAAAGAAAACCTAGGTAATACCATTCAGGACAGAGGCATGGGCAAAGACTTTGTGACAAAGATACCAAAAGCAATTGCAACAAAAGCAAAAATTGACAAATGGGATCTAATTAAACTAAAGAGCCTCTGCACAGCAAAAGAAACTCTCAACAGAGAGCACAGACAGCCTACAGAATGGAAGAAATTGTTTGCAGTATATCCATTTGACAAAGGTCCGATACCCAGTGCCTATAAGGAACGTAAACGAATTTACAAGGAAAAAAAAAAAAAACCTAATTAAAAAGAAGGCAAAGCCCAGGAACACACACTTCTCAAAAGAAGACATACATGCAACCAACAAACATGAAAAAAAACTCAACATCACTTATTATTAGGGTAATGCAAATCAAAACCACAATGACATACCATCTCACATTAGTCAGAATGGCTATTCTTAAAAAGTCAAAAAACAACAGATACTGGCAACATTGTGGAGAAAAAGGAAAACTTTCACACTGTTGGTGGGAGTGTAAATTAGTTTAACCATTGCGGAAGACAGTGTGTCAGTTCCTCAAAGACTTAGAATCATAAATATCATTTCATACAGAAATCCCATTACTGAGTATATGCCTAAAGAAGTATAAATCGTTCTATTATAAAGATACATACATGCATATGTTCATTGCAGCACTCTTCACAAAAGCAAACACATGGAATCAACCTAAATGCCCATCAATGATAAACTGGATAAAGAAAATTTTGTATATATATACCATGGAATACTATATAGCCATACAAAGATAGAGTCCATGTCCTTTGCAGGGCCATGGATGGAGCTAGAGGCCCTTATCCTTACCAAACTAATGCAGGAATAGAAAAACCAAATATTGCATGTTCTCACTTGTAAGTGGGAGTTGAATGATGAGAAAATATGCACACATGGGAAGAACAATGCACACTGGGGCCTGTCAGAGGGTGGGAGGGGTGGGAAGAGGGAGAGCATCAGGAAGAATAGCTAATGGATGCTGGGCTTCATACCTAGGTGGTGGGATGATCTGTGCAGCATAGCACCATGGCACAAGTTTACCTGTATAACAAACCTGCATATCCTGTACATGTGCCTGAACTTAAAATAAAATGTGGATATAAAAAATATTTAAAATAAAATTGATTTTAAAAGTTACAATGGCATATGTTCAGAGAAATAAAAAGTTCTAAAATTTTTATAGAACCACAAAAATCCCAACTAGTCAAAGTAGTCTTGAGAAAGAATAAAAAAGCTAAAGGCATCGCAATTCTTATTTCATAATATATAACAAAAAGTACAGTAATTAAAACAATATGATACTGGCATAAAAAGATGTATACACCAATGAATCAGAATAATGAGCCCAGAAAAAATCACGCATTTATGGTCAACTGACCTTTGACAAAGGTGCCAAGAATACACTAGCAAAAAGGGCAGTCTCTTCAATAAATGATGTTGAAAAATCTGGATATTCATATGCAGAAGAATGAAATTGGACCCTTGTCTCACACCATATATGAAAATGAATTCAAAATAGATAAAATACTTAAGACCTAAAACTGTAAAATGTCTAGAAGAAAAAATAATAACGGTCTATGACTTTGGTCTGGTCAATAACTTTTTGGATATGACCCTAAAAGCATAGGCAACAAAGCAAAAATAGACAAATGAGATTGCATCAACTAAAAAGTATGTGCACTGAAAAGAAAACAATCAACAGAATGGAGAGACAACATACAGCATGGGATAAAATATTTGCCGATCGTACCTTTAATGAGTGATTAATATCCAACAAATATAAGAAATCCACACAACTCCATAGCAAAACAAACAAACACAGCTGATTAAAAAATAGATCAAAAACCCAAATAGACATTTTCCCAAGGAATATGTGAATAGCTAGCAAGCATATGAAAATATGATTAACAACAGTAATTATTAGAGAAATGCACATCAATATCACAGTGAACTATCACCTCAGACATGTTAGAATGGCTATGATAAAAAATACAAAATATAAGCTTTGGGGAGAGTATGGGAAAAAAAGAGAACCCCTGTACATCTTTGGTGGGAACGGAAATTAGTACAGTCATTACAGAAAATGGATGAATGTTCTTGAAAAATTAGAAATAGAACTATCATATGGTAGATCAATCCCACATCTGAATACATACCCAAAGGAAATGAAATTAATATCTCAAAGAGGCACCTGTATGCCCATGCTCATTGCCGCATTATTTACAATGGCCAAGATATGGAAACAATCTAAGTGTCTATGTTCATGAATGAATGAATGAAGAAAATGTAGTATCACATATATATATTTGTCCCAAGATATATCGTACATAAAATCTATAAAATTTGCTAAGAGAGTAGATCTTAAGTGATGGATATGCAATTAACTCAATTGTGGTAATCATTTCACAATGTGTAAATTATATAGTTTGCATGTTTGTCCCCTCTAAATCTCATGTTGGAATGTATTCTTTCATATTGGAGGTGGGTCCTAGTGGGAAGTAATTGAATCAAGGGAGCACATCCTCCATGAATGGCTTGCTGCCATCTCCTTGGTAATGGGTGAGTTTTAAGAGATCTGGCTTATTTTAAAAAGTCTGGGGCCTCTCCCTTTCTCTCTTCTGCCATGTAATATGCCAGTTCCCCTTTTGCCTTCCACCATGATTGTAAACTTCCAAAGGCCTCACCAAAAGCCAGACAGATGCTGCTGCCATGCTTATACAGCCTGCGGAACCATGAACCGACTAAACTTCTTTTCTTTATTTATAAATTTAAAAGCCTCAGGTATTTCTTTATAGCAATGCAGGAACAGTCTAACACAATACATATATCAAAATGTCACATAATATAACTTAAATATATAAAATTTTTACTTGTCAGTTATATATCGAGAGAAGAAAAAAGTATTATCTCCTTGTAAATTAAATTCAAACAACATTCTTATATTCCTTTAATTTATATTTAACAAAATATTTCTGTGGAATTAAAGAATAGCACAGATTTACCAAATAATATATTGAGTTATTTGGAGAGTAAAATTCAAGTGATGTAATTACGCCCAAATTATTTTACACTAACAGTGAGACTTTATATTGTCTGCTTTGATTATTTGAGCTTACCTTTGAAAGCTAAAAATGAAGCGGAATTTCTTGAGAGGATATTGTTAGATAATTTATACAGCGATCTGAAATTCTTTTTCCATTAACAAGTTATACTGGAAATTAAAACTTCATCAAAAATTTACCACGCCCTATTTAGTTAATAAATGCTGACATGTCACAAGCTAATGCAAACACATTGGTGCTAAGACCTCAGACTGAGCCTTAGCAAAATAAACAGGAAATAATCACCCATCAGGATTACACAGTAGATGTTAAAGGTCTTAAGAGCAGTTCAAATTGCGATCTACTGTTCTTAGTACTAGTCATCAGTTATATTTAAAGCAAAAATACTGGTATTTTAGTGCTCTTTCTCCGATGATGTTTTGAAAAACAATTGTGACATATTCCTAAGGACATAAAGCGAGAAATAAGGTGACCCTTTTTAAAGTTAAAATTTGGATCAATTATTATTGATATATAAGTATCACGGAGACAGGACTGTAAGACTTGAGTAAAATAAAAGAATGCCTCTATCGAATTGACCTTTGATAATAGAACTCAGAACAGTGGTTGCTTGGATGGGCTGGGGTTGGAAAGGAAATGAAGACTGTATGGAAAGGACCACTGGATTCCAGAGAGCATTATTCTAGGGTTGACATCCTGTTGAGGCTGAACTAACCTTCATCCAGAGTGTCTCACTCACAGAGCTGGAAGCTGATGCTCCCTGCGACCTCAGAGCTTAGCTGGGGTTGCCAACCAACCTGTGGTCTCTCCCACATGACTGAGTCAAGCAAACACCTTACATGGTGAGACAGCGCCCCTGAAGCAAGTTTCCTTAGGAGCAAGGCAGAAGCAGCATCACTTTTTATGACACAATTTTAGAAACCACATGGTCTTATTTTCAATGTACTTTATTCATGGAAGCCTGATGAGAATACTGAGAACAGGCATAGATCCTGATATGGTTTGGCTTTGTGTCCCCACCCAAATCTCATCTTAACTTGTAATTCCCAGCCATTGAGGGAGGGACCTGGGGGAGGTAATTGGATCATAGAGGCAGTTTCCCCCACGTTGTTCTCATGATACTGAGGGAGTTCTCACATGGGCTGATGGTTTTAAGTGTGGCACTTCCTCGGTTCCTTTGCCTTCACTCTTTCCTTTGCCTTATGAAGAAGGTTCTTGCTTCTCCTTTGCCTTCTGCCATACTTGTAAACTTCCTGAGGCCTCCCTGCCATGTGGAACTGCAAGTCAATTAAACCTCTTTTCTTTATAAATTATTTAGTCTCAGGTATTTCTTTATAGCAGAGTGAGAACGGAGTACTAATACAGATCCCAATATCAATGGGAGGAGTGTCAAAGAAATTTGGGACCATGTTTTTAAATTATTGCATTACATCCTTTGACCAAAACCAATATCTATTCCTGCCACATGCAAGATAATCCTCCTCATTTCCCACCACACACTCCCACAATCTCATCCTGTTAGGGCATCAACTCAAAATCTGAAAATCTCACCATTTTGCCTTGATAGCAAAATTTCTGTAGCAGTTATCATTGCTGCATAACAATTACCCTACAACAGTTGTTAAAAGCAACCACTTTATTATCTCACAGAATCTATAAGTCAGGATTTCACACTGAGGATAAGAAGGTGCCTCTTCTCTCCTCTACAATAAATGGGACCTCAGCTAGGAAGACTCAAAGTGCGGTGTGGGGGTAACTCAATGACTAGGCACTAAACTTAATGCTCTTCCACTTATGTTTGGAGACTAGCTGGAAGGATGCAAGGACTGGCTAAGCTAGGAAAGCCGACTGTACTGCCTATACAACACGTCTCCATGTGGCTTGGCTTTCTCCCTGAAGGGTGACTACAGGATAGTCAGATCTCCTCCATGGCAATTCAGGGCTCCAAGTTTGAGTGTTGGGTGACACCGTGTTTTTAAATACGCAGCCTCAGAAACTTATTATACAACCTCTGATTTAGATGACAAAGGAAGGAACTATAGGCAATTCCAAGTCAGAGCAGTGCCAACAAATTTAAAAGGGTATTGTGACTGGGACTGAAGACATTTCTTTTTATAAAAGAGAAGACAGAATTGCTATCTCAATGAGATGTTTACCACAATGTAATGAGACATTAGTTACATGACTAAATGTGCCAAGTCTCACTATCAGTTTCTTAAATTGAAGACAACATTATCACCAGAAGCAATTAATCTTGAATACTACAAATCCTTTGCTGTGTTGCCTTTCCCTATCTGTTACAGAAATTCTTGTGTACTCTGGGAACAAGTCCTTAGACTGACATGAAGAACAATTCAGGTCACCTGAAAGCACTAGGTACATTCAGCGGTGGTTACTAAGAAATATTTGTGGTGAAAGGATTTGTCTCACTTTCTTATCTTATTCTCAAAATAATGTCGTCAAGGAAGAAGGAGAAATATTATTGTTTCCATTTTGCATTGGAACAATTAGGGCATTTAGAAGTAAGGAAACTCAGAACGATTTGGAAGTGAGACCTTTGGAATTTTGGCCTGTTGTGCTTTGTTTGGTACCAGCTTTGGAAACTTGATCTCAAATCACCTTATGTATTTTTAAAATATGAATTTAATTGTTTGTAATAGTTAATGTCACACTAAAATTTCATCAGTTATGGCAATTATGAGTCATTAGTAACTGAGAGAATCCTTTCTCATTACTTAAAATTCCTAGCATTCATGCCCAAGTTCCATTCCACATCTTCATGGTTTCTAGCTCTGGAAACTTTGCTTTTTAGTGAGTCTTAAAGTACAGCTAATTCTGACGTATTCTTAGATTATTGCTTATTTAACCAACTTACTTAGCCATTTGTTGCTGCTTCGTAACTAGAGCCACAGACAACCTTTATGCATCTGGTTGTTATAAATGGGCATAGATCAGAAGAACAGATAATGAACTTTCAGAATTGATATATAAAAAGACACAATCATCTGTCCAAAGCTGGTGAAGGGCAATCTTCTTACGAGATTCATTAGTTTATTTTCAGCATAAAAAACAGTTACCATGGAAACACATTACGACGATATATATTCTAATTTTTGGTGGAAATGTAAATTAAAGTCACCTTGAAAATTGGAACCACAGCCTTTTAAAAGAGCTGTGCACATTTTCCACACTCTGATACAACATATTTAAAATAAAATTTCTTTTGTTTTCATGTAATTTCCATAAAATAAAATAGTAAAATGATACTATAAAATAATATATGCTCAATTATATAAGGTCAGAGGCATGCTATCAAAAAGAAACCCATGGATTTTAAATCTTAAGGGTGAGAGATTTTACAAATCTCACTTTGTATATATTAATTATATTGGGATACATCAATTGGTTTCCATATTTCATCACACTTGGTGGTTTGTAAGTATGGTTATTTCATTGAATATATTAAATCCTATACTATTGAATTTCCTTTCTCACCTTAGCTTGTTACCAATGTTTTAATTGAGAGATGGAATAATTTCATCATTTTTCAAGAAAAACACCTTCTCTATACTCAGTTATAAAATAAACTGCTGTGAATTGAAAAAGAGAGGTAATATAAGTAATATGTATTTAAAATTTGAATTGAACTGTAATATAACATGTATTTAATATTTGAAAATAACACAGAAAGTGTACTTTTCTCTGTATACTTACATTTAAATATGCATTAAAATGTGCAGATTGCTGTTCTTGGGCTATAAACAGATTGAAAATGAGTAACTTTGGGGAGTCACATGTTACATTTTAGAACAAGTATATTTGAGAACAAGTATATTTGAAAGTTTTACCTGGAATAAATCACCAGAAGTGTAATGTTCATTAAAGATTCATAAATTCTTACATTTTTGAGAAATCAAACCAGCAAACAGACACACAGAGATCAGTTTCCTGAGATCATAAGGCATGGCTGCCCCAAGGTGATGCCCAATTAAACACTTGGATTATTATCTAGCCAGTCTTTTTCTATAATAAATCACGTGAATGACTCCAGGAAAATATAGTTTCCTGTGTTTTAGAGATATATCATTTTAAGGCTTTAGTGAAATCTATGTGCCAATAATTAAGTTCTTGTCTCACTGTCAAACACTTACACCTGAGTAACAAAGAACAATTCTACATCTCAGTTTTCTCGACGTGGTGATCACAAGTCTAACCTCATATACGAATGATACTTTTGAAACTCATTTTTATAGAGGCAAACCTGACAAACTCCATCCTCATACTACAGACTTTATGCTAATTTGTTTAGCAGTTTGTGGCTTCTGCCAATTTAGGAGCAAATCTCTGTGTCCTATTCATCTGTAAATTGCCAGCAGAGAATTTTATTCCTTGTTTCAGACTCAAATGCATATTTTTTTTCATCTTCTGTCATTACCTACAGTAACATTTTAAAAGGGAAGCTCTTGACACAAACTGATAATAAAAGTCTAAGGAGACCTTGCTGGATGCTTTTATAGCTTTTCTTCCCTTCAAATGGAGAAACCTGGCTTACAGACATACTCTGAGTTAACCTTGAGGATTCTCAAAACATTTTATATCCTCAATTAAATGTTCAATTCCCATTATCAGTAGCCTATGCTATTATAGTCTGTACACAAGACACTAGAAATGAGTAGACATTTTAAGACTCAGGGAGATTACTGGCCAACTCTTACCTCAAATTTTTCCTCACATGGAACATCATTAAAAACTTTCACTCCAAACTCTTCACTTCGTTTTAAACATTCATAATGGAGAGAAAATCTGGAGAGCCTACTCAATGGAAAACTGTTTAGTTATTTTTCTGAAAACAGGGAAAAGTAATAATCTTTTCCTAACTGTACAAACAGGTAGCTGTACAAAGAGAGAATTGAGAAGATAAGGCAGCAAACATTGCTGCATAGATTACTACAAACATAGGAAAGAAGACATGTCCAGCCTCAAAATTAAGATGATCATCTTTGAGGAATTAAAACCCAAAGTTTACTCTAGAGGTATCAGCCTGCTAGGTTCTATAAGCAGCAGTGGGGACCAGGAGTTTGGCTCTTCTGTTGTACGGAAGAAGAAAAGTGCTTCTCTGTCTCTCCTGAGAGAACTCAAAAAACGTTTGGCGGAAAGGCTGTAAAAAGTGTGTTGTTTAATAGCTTCCATAGCATGTTCTCATTGAGGGAGGTGGGAGAGCAGAGATAGAGTATGGGGAAGGAGAGGTTAACTAAGGCACTGCATCAGCCAATGTTCTCCAGAGAAACAGAATCAGTGGGAGTAAAGATATTGTAAGAAATTGGCTTATGGGATTATAGGGACTGGCAAATCCAAAATATGTTCGGGATTGCAGGTTGAAAACTCTTATGCAAAGGTTGATATTATGGTCATGAGGCATAATTTCTTCTTTCTCAGGGAAACCTCAATTGTGTTCATAAGTCCTTTCAACTGAACAGATGGTGTCCACTTACATTATAGAGAATAATCTCCTTTACTGAAAGTCACCAAATTGTAGAATTTAACCACATCTACACAATACTTTCTCAACAACTGCTAGATCCTTGATCAATTGAATAACTGGATACTATAGCCTAATCAACTTCACACAAATCTAAGCACTGTATAGACTTTCTCTGCTTCTTTGGCTAGATCTATGCTATTCAAACTTTTATCTTGGACAAACAGCCACAAATTGCCAATTTTAAAGCAAGCAGACTGAGAGATAAATAAAATAAATTGATAATCATATAACTATCAACTGTTTTGAATAGTTTAAAATATTTCACATAATAAAATACTAGGCTCAAACATTTACCCAATGTTCAAACAGGTGATTTCAATCTTATACAACCCTATTCAGAGACTGAAAAAAGTAGAGAGTGTAGTCAAACCCCATATAATGATGTTTCACTCAACAACAGGCAATATATATGATTGCAGTCTCATGTGATTATCATAACGTGTTTTCACTGTACTGTTTCTTTATTTAGAGATGCTTAACACACAAATACTTACCATTGTGTTGTAATTGCCTCCAGTGTTCAGTGCAGTAGCATGCTGTACAGGTTTGTGGCCTAGAATAAACAAGCTATACCGTACAGCCTAGGTGTATATTAGGCTTTACCATCTAGGTTTGTCTAAGTGCACTCTGTGATGTTCACACAATGATGCAATCACCTAACGATGCTTTCCTTGGAACTTATGTCTGTTATTAAGTGACACAGGACTGTATATCCAAACACATTCTCAGAAGGTAAAAAAAAAAACTTGATACCAAAATTCTAAAGAATTTATGATTAATTTTGGCCAGAAAAGTAATATGCTACCTTAGTTTAAAATTGGAAACTCAGCCATATTAAAAAATTAAAGATGAAAAGCCATGTCATCTTTTCCATAAATGAAATAAAAAAGCATCAACTCATTCTTGGTAAGCTGTGTTAGCAACTTAAGAACTGGTGGAAACTAAATTAACTTGATAAAAGGCAAATTCAAAAATCTCTAGTAAACATTATATGTAATGGTAAAATGTTAGAAAACATTTATCTGAAATCAAGAACACAATATGTGTTAGACTACTATTTCTATTTAACACTGAACTGGAATCCTCAGCTAGTACAGTAAGACAAAAAAATAAAAAATAAAAAATGAATGAAAAAGAAGGGCTCAAACATTTTAATTATTTCCAGATAATATAGTTGATGATATAGAGAACTTAAAATGGATAGAGATAGATTATTTAAATTAATAAAAGTTAATTTTCTTTATAATCTGGAGAAGTCTATCACATATTTATGTACCAATAAATAAAAAGTAGAAAATCTAATATAAAAATGTCATTTATAATAGAAGCTAAAATATTACCTATAAATAATTCTGAAAGAAATTGGACAATGTACTTATGAAGAAAATTATAAAATACTATTTTTTAATATTAAATCAGACCTAAACAAACTTCAACGTATATCATGAATAGGAACATACAATATGAGGAAGATGCTAATTCTACTTATTCGATCTGTATAGTCAATACAATTCTAATCAAAATCCAAAATGATGAAACTTGACAAGTAGATTCTAAAACGTAAGGTGAAGTAAAGATAAGGCACTGTTCAGAAACGTGCAGAAGGAACAGAGAAGGGTAGGAAAGGAGATATATTTACCCATGAGTTGTTGATGCCTATTAAACTTTTAGAATATAGGTCAGTGTGATAGTCCAGAATAATAAAACAGTAGAAGAGTGCAACAGAATCAAACTCCAGAGACAGAACCACACATACAGGGAAGCTTGATATATGACAGCACTGTGCTTCACAGGTAAAAAGAGGTGGCCTATTCAATGATTGGTTGCTGGTATGATTGGTTATCCAAATGGAAATGTGTGAAATCAGGTCCTTACCATTACCAGGCATAAAAATCAATTTCAGGTGGTCAGAGGGCTTACATCTGAAAAGCAAAACTTAAACAAAAAATCAACACATTCAAGATATGTTCACATAGCTGCAGCAGCATTGAAAGGTATAAACAGGTTACAACCGAAGCCAACTGTGAAGGAAATGATGGATACATTGAATATGTTAATATCAAATATCTCTGCTTATCCAAGAAACTTAAAGCAAATTGCAGAGTCATACCTATAAGATATAGTTTTGTATAGTTAAAACATTCAAGTATATGCAAAATATTACTTAGGGATGAAGAGATACATATGTATATACTTTATATATAGGGAATATAAGTATTTTGTATGTATATGTGTACATATATACACATATATAAATATGTACACACACACAGGCGTATCTTGGAGATACTGCAGATTCAGTTCCAGACCACTACAATAAAGTAAATATCACAATAAAGCAAGTCACACAAGTTTTTTGGTTTCCCACTGCATATAAAAGATAACAGTATACTATGGGTTATTAAGTGCACAACTGCAATACGTCTTAAAAAATTTACATATCTAAACTTAAGAATACTTTATTACTAAAAAATGCTAACAATTATCTGAACCTTCAGGGACTCATAAAGTTTTTGCTAGTACAGGGTCTTTCTTGATGATGACTGCTAACTGACCAGGGTAGTGGTTGCTGAAGGCTTGGATGGCTGTGGCAATTTCCTAAAATAAGACAACGATGACATTTGCTGCATTGATACACTCTTTCTTTCATGAGAGATTCACTGTAATATGTGGGCACAGTGTGTGAAATCCCAAAACAATTAAGATCACTAATCACAGATCATCATAAATTATACAATTAATAATTTAAAACTTCGAAATTTTGCAGAAATTATCAAAATGTGACACACATACATGAAGTGAGCACATACTGTTGGAGAAATATCACTGATAGACTTACTTGATGCAGGGTTGCCACAAAACATCAATCTGTACAAAGTGCTATATCTGTGAAGAGTGGTGAACTGAAGCACAATAAAATGTGGTACGTCTCTGTAGATCCACTGAAAATATAAAGAAAAGCAAGGGAAGTATAAACACATATTTCCAGGTACTGTTCAGTTTTGGGGAAAGGTTAGATAATACATTCAAAGACACAGGTAAAAATTCTAAAATATTATTAATGTTGAATATATTAAGTTTGGTGGTTAATATTCTAGATATTTCATTCTAATTATATTTTCACTACCTTAAATACATATAGTATATATAGTATGATATCATTTTATTGAATTATAAAGTATATTCAGTTAAATACATGTATCTTAAGCATAGAATGTTGGCAATTATATATACTTATATATTGATATGGTTATATATATACTATATAGTTTATATTAAACATTTTTATTTATATATTACTATAGCAATATAAAAACATTTCAGTCATTACAGAACTATTCATCATGTCCCTTCCCATACCCATCCATCATTGACCTTCCACCCCAGGCAACCACCATTTGGATTTATTTCCCCATAGATCAGTCATGTCTCTTCTAGAAATTCATATAAATGAAATTGTATGTACTCTTTGCTGTCCTGGCTTCTTTAACTCAGCATAATGTTTTTGAGGTTCATCAATGTTTTGGCATAGATCAAGAGTTCATTCCCTTTTATTTCTGGGTAGTGTTCCATGGCAAAAAATCAAAACTTTGTTTATCTATTCTCTTGTTAATGGAGAGATTGTTTCTAGTTCGGGGCTACACTGTTTTGGGTTGTTTCCAGGTTGGGCCTAGTATGAAAAAAAGAGCTGCTATGAACATGTTTAACATTATGAGAAATTTCCAGACCAACTTCCAAAGTGGTTACAGATCTATACATATGTACTACAAATATAGGTGTGAGGGGAGAGAAATCAAATATGACATCAAGGTTTCAAGGATTAACAAGGAGAGAGATGAATTTGGCATTTACTCATTTGTAGAAAGTTTGAGGTGAAAGGTTTGGAGTTGAGTTTGCCAAAAGTTAATTTGAAATTATTGACATTTGAATACAGATATAGGATAGGCAGTGAACTATGTATGTCCAGAATTCACAGAAGAGATCAAGGCAGGAGCTGCAGAGTCATCATTATACCGATTTACTGATTCATTCATTCCAAATATGCACATTTTATTGAATGAGCACCATATGTGCCAAACTCTTTAGATACACATGGACCATACCAGTTAAAAAAAAATATCTGCCCATATAGGACATATATCACCTGTGGCCTGGGAGAATAGATGGGGAAACTTAAACAGAGAGTATGCATATAGAAAAGAAAAGGGGTTCAAGGACAGAGCCCAAGGGCAATCCATTGATTCGATATTATGATATGAAAAAGAAGAGCTGAGAGTCTGCAGAAAAAAAAAAAAATGTCCTGAAGTGCAACAGAAAATGTGGGAATGTGTTGCACTGTGAAGTCAAGCATGGGAATTTGTGTTACTCGCCTGTTTTAGCAAATCTCTCTGTATTCATGTTCTTTTGCAGTTCCTGCCACTGCAGGAGTAAAGTGCATTTCTCCATGCTTTGGATTTTGTTGTGCCAGTGGAATAAAGCAGAAAAGTGAGTGTGCTCTTCCCATGCCCATATCTTAGAAGATTTGCAGGTGTTATTTTCACTCTCGTGCATCTCCCTTTGCCACCAGAACATGTTTGGACTTGCTTGCTTCTACCAGGATAAAAAAGATATGAACTAGAGCTTCCAAGCCACCATTTTCACATGGCTGTTTTGTTTCTTTGATTTCTTTCCCCTTGCCTCTTCTTGTAAGTTATTGGATTTACGGCCCACTCTAAATCTAGAACGTCATCTTGGGGTCATTAAATTAATCGCATCTGCATTTACAGAAATAAGGAGTAAAGACTTGGACATATCTTTTTTAAGGAAACACAATTCTACAGTGTGTTTATAGAATCATTTGCTGTCTACTTAAGTATATTTTTCTCAAGGAAAGGAGCCATGTTTATTCATGTTCCACTATCAAGTTTCCAGAGAAATACCTTGGAATCGATGAGCTTAAAAATGATGTCAAGTATTTTATTCAAGGACACAGCCACTGTTTCCATTGTAAATAAGAGTTTATATTCTAATGGTCAGGAATTCTTTATTGTTATGGATTAACTTACTTCAACCTACTATCTATCTTAAAATCACTTGGATGGTATCTTCTGCTGTTGAGTTCCGATGAGTCCTTTTTTCTCTGCCTTCCTCAATCTTTTGAAGCACACATTGTAAAAAATCACATTAAAGTCAGATATGGTCTTTGATATGAAAGGAAGTAATACATCGAAATCATTACCTAAAATTTCTAATAATGATTTGCCCTTTTATCCTAACAGTAATCATCCGTCTACATAACAAAGAACTAACCATTCTGGTGTGTCTTTCATTAAACTTCCTTTGTCCCGAAACATATTGCTTGGTGTGCTCTGTTGATTTATTTCCTCTCTCTTCTGAAAAGTTCTATTTCTTTTCAGAAAAGATAACAGTGAGTTTTCTGTAACATGCTGTTCCTGTTGTTAGGTAATTATTCTGTCTGGAAAAAAAATATTATAATAGATATTTCACAAAAGAACTGTTCAACAAATGCATTTTACTATGGAAATCAACAGTCTCAGGAAGGCGGGAGAAGTTAAGGCAAAAATGAACACTTATCAACTTGCCTAGCTGCCTTCCGCATTTCAGAAATCCAGCCCAGGAAATCAGCTACAAAAAAAAAAATGGAGCAAAGCTTTAGTCTACCGCAAATGAAGGAAATGAGTAATAGCCAAATTAATAAATTATGTTATTTATTAAAATGTATGGTTTTATGTCTAAGATGGACCGATTTATATAATAATAGGTAGCTAGAAATGTGTTTAACTACCAAAAATACAAACATATAAACCGTACATAACAAATGTTTTTAAATTTTATACGTAATTTTATTTCAATTCAGTTAAAATACCTATTAAATTCCAAATATAAAAATCCTTCTGAAATGATGACACATATATATCTTTTCATTCATACATTTATTAACTTTAAAAATTGCACATTGCTCAGGAAGTTATTTAAGTATATTTTTGACAGAAAAAAATAGGCATTAGAGACAACATTGGCCAGGGCCTACCTGTTCTAGTACTTTATATTGTAAGAAATAGGTTGAAATTCATAATTTGAAATACATAATGCATGGATTAAGATGAAATAAACATTCTGAGTTCATTTCTTTTTAAGATTTTGATTTTACAATATTTTAGATGGACAAGTTGTAAGAATTACACAGTTAGTTCCTATGTATCCCTCATCCAAGTTCTCCCAATGATAGTATCTTACATAATCATAGCGTATTTGTCCAAACTAGAAAATAGACATTTGTAAAATACTATTGACTATATTACAGACCTTATTTCGATTTTGCTAGTTTTAAACTAAACTCTTTTTTGTGTGTATAAATCTATGTGATGTTCATCACAGGTGTGGATATTTTTTTAGCCACCACAGGCTGAAGATATGGAGTTGTTCCATTAACAGAAAGAAATTCCTTCTTGTCACTCCTTTATGTAAACATCCTCTCTTAACAATAACCCTTGATAACCACGGAGCCATTCTCTGTCACTAGAGAGAGGGATTTTCAGACTGATATAAGTGGAATTATACATGACCTTTCGCGATTGATTTTTTCCACTCAGTGGACTGTCCTTGAGATCCAGTCAAATCATTGTTTGTATCAATAGCTTGTTCTTTTTATTGCTGGGTACTGCTATATTTAATGGATATACCACGGCTTGTTTAAAAATTCATCAACTGAAAGGCATTTATTATTGCCCTGTTTCCAGTTTTTGGCTATTGCAAATAAAGTTTCAAAGAATATTCATGTTCAGTTTTGTGTGAACACGAATTTTTATTTTTTCTTGAATAAATACCCAGGAATGTGACTAGTGGTTTATATGTTTAACTTTATAAACAAATATCAAACTTATTTCTATTGAGTTGTAGGTTTAGCTTTTTAGAAAACTTCCAAACAACTGTAAAATGTTACAATCCCACCAGCCATGTGTAAGGGTCACACACACTCACCTGCAAGTAATATTGTCTCTCTCTATTTCTTTTTATTTTAACCATCATATATGTGGGTAGTAGTATCTCATCACATCTTTAATTTGCATTTCCATAATGGCCAGTTATGTGAACATACTTTTATGTGCTTGTCATCCATATATCCTTCAAAATACCGCTTCAATGTTTTGTCCTTGTTCTTACTATTGATTTTAGAGAATTCTTTATACATTTTGGATTTAATACTTTGTCAAATATGTGACTTGCAAATAATTTCCTCCTGATTTGTAGTTTATCTTTTGTTTTTCTTAACACAGTAATTTGCAAAGAAAAAGTTGTTAAGTCACAGTTTATTTCTACTGAATACATAGAAATATGAAATCGATACTTGACTTAAAAAATGTATATTTTAATTATTTAACCCATGTGTAAGTTTGTATATGTGTCTGTACATAATTTTTAGAAATATAATAAGGAAATGCCAATAACAAAAAAAATTAAAGAACATTATTAGGGTTTTAAAAATATTTTGAGAAGATCTCAGCTCACTGCAACATTTGCCTCCTGGATTGAAGGAATTCTCCTGCCTCAGCCTCCCAAGTAGCTGAGATTACAGGTGCCTGCCACCACACCAGGCTAATTTTTGTATTTTTACTAGAGGCAGAGTTTCACTATGTTGGCCAGGCTGGTCTCAGAACTCCTTACCTCAGGTGATCCGCCCACCTCAGCCTCCCAAAGTGTTGGGATTACAGGCATGAACCACCACACCTGGCCTGATTTCTTTATACAACATGCTTTCAAAGAGACCTAAGTTTATTTGCCAATATATTGTAAAGATCCTTTATGCATGTGACATTTTGTCCTTTAATTACTGACTTTTTCAGTTAACTGGCTTTAAGTATTAAGACCACTTAAATCAATTTTTTAAAAGCAAAGGCAATTTTTTTCTGAGACATTATTTTAAGATATTGCATCAGATAACTAATTATAGCATAAATCAGCACTGTTTAATTTATTCAGTGTCACCCAACAGAGAAATTTTTTGAGGGCTGAGAGAGCAATATAAAAAACCATCCTTAAAGGAACTTAGTGAAACATATTTTACTTTGAGTCAAGGTTCTTTAACAAGAACACCCAAATAAACAATGCTTTACCTGAACATTTCAAATCTTGTGAGGCACTATTGTTTTTAAAGATGAACAACAGAAAACTAAAGCCATAAAGGTTATTGAGGGGAAAATTTGTAATGTGGTTGATTACAGCAGTTCCTCATTATGGAAGCAGGACATATAAAGAGCAATCAATAGCTTCAAAATAATGAAATTGTTGTGCCTATATTCACAGTAAGGATTAAATGAGGACAAAATTGTCTCATTTTGTACGCAATCATTTAATTTTTTTAAGCAAAAAAAGTACAAGAGTGATGTAAAAATAACACAGAATTACATTGTTGATAGTTAATGGGAATCATTTGAATGTCGTTTAGAGCTGATAGTTTCTTCTCCAACACTGTGTAATTTTAGAGATGGAAAGGATTCTAGAGCTGTTTTAAATCAAATCAAGAACAGAAAAATTGCATTTATAGGGGAATTGAAGACTTATGTCATATCCAAATGATCAGTGAATTCATGATAAGGAGATGGATGTAGTATTGAGATTACCAGCACCTGAGTAAGTTAGTTTATTTTCCATGTATTCCTCTGTAAAAAGGGGAGGATAAGCATATTAGTTTTTGGGGTTGTTGTGAGGAGGTTGGCATATATGAAACCTTTTGAATAGTGCCTGGCATGAAAAAGAATATTAGAATATAGGAACATGGCATAAAAAAGTATACAAATTCATGAACATAATTATTATTTGAAATCATCATATTTATGAAGCAGATTTGTCAGAACATCTCATGAACCAAGGTTGTTTTTCATTTCTATCAACAGGCCCATGCACTGTTTCCAACCTATTGCGTTGAACTACTTTTCACAGAAAATGAAATTGAAGATCAGAAAATTATTTTAGTAGGCCTGGAGAAAAAGAAAGGAAGGAAGAATTTCAGTAATGGACCCTTACAACGTACATTCAAATCTTGCACAGTGTTCATTTATTGTGTGAACAGGAATTAGGGTAGATAGACAAGGCTGGGGAAGGGAAGGTTACAGGACTGGTGGCCAGAGACCATGGGCTGACCAACAACATTAGATTAATGCACTGTAGGATTCTGCAAAGCGACTTAGCCTTACTGTGTCTTAGCGTTCACATCAGTACAATCAAGGCAATGTAGAGTGAGGCAGCAAAGAACATCAGAGTAATAATTGAGATTTTGTTCTACCTGGGAGAATATAGGTCTCTCTAGAATTTCTGTATCTCGATACTAAATAAGAAAAATAATAAGTGGATCCACATTTGTGGGGCAACAAATTTATATAATCTAGGGACCTGCTTTACATAAATGTCAAAGAAAGACCAATACCAAAAATGTATAGGGAAGACACTGATTACAAAACGAAGGGGTGATTTTCAGAGTACACGAGAGAAAGAGAAAAGACAAAATCAGAGTAGAGCAGAAGTATCTCTACCAAAAGGCTGTCCTGAACATTGTAGACAATTTCTAATACAGGATGGAAGGAAAATTACCGATGTAGGGGCATTACCAAAGGTGGTTTGAGTGACAGATTGCTCAGCAAGTTTAGCGTTAAAAGATCTGATAAAGCCACAGAGAGCTCGGGACGGATAGACAGAAGCATTTGGCATCAGATGCAGGAACACGCTGCCTTGGTGCTGCCTGCCTTCTTTTAGCAATTGAATCACCATCAAAGGCATCACCCAAGTTGCCTAACTAGGCAGGGTCAGCTCCCCAAGGACACAGGACCTGTGAGTGCCATAAAAGGGAACCCCACAAATGGAAGAGTTCCACACTTTGTTTAATGCTCTGTAGTCACTCTCTTGAAATTCTTAATCATTTTTGAAAAAGTAACTCCACAATTTCATTTTGCACTGGGCTTTACAAATTACTCAACTCATTCCGTCTCTGAGTTTTCAGGCACAGTTGAAAATCGTCAGTTATTTTAACAGAGATCCACTGCATCAAGTCATGCCAATATAGTAATCAAAAAGCATCCTCTGTTTTGGGCTGTCTTATAACCTCTAATTGTGATACTCTCTGAACAAATTTCTTGAAGATACTCCAACTAGGTAGTAGCTTTGTTTAAATAGCTTAGACAACCCCAAATACAAAACATAAAGTATAAGAACAAAATAGTATATTTTGGCATCCAACCCATGAAATTTCTCTGTCAGGAACCTCAGCTGAAACCCCTCAAGATGTCATGTCTATTAATAACTTATTGTAACTCATTGTAACTCACGCAGAATGGGGCTGGGTGGCGCCACCGTTTATTTCCCCAGTGCATGCTTGACTGCTGGGATTTCTCCTCCAGATCTCTCATATCATCCGCAGAGAACACATGTTGCAAGTTGTGTAAACCCTCTCATTTCATTCAGCCCAGATTGTGGGAAATATATATATATTTATATTTATATATGTTTATATATAATTTTGAATTTCCAAAACATAAGAATCCATGAAATCTTTATCTTTCTCAGTCTCATTGTGAATATGAGACTGAGTTTTTCCCAAATAAATTCTTCAAGTTTAATATCTCAGTTATGAACCTTAAAGTAAAAAACAGTAGCAAGGGGCAGGTGGGGGAAATAGAACTTGCAAATGGAGCCTGTGGTTTCGTAAAAGTCATCTTCAGTCTCTGGGTTGGTTTTGCCATCTGTAAAATGGCTATAATAGTAGACAGGATTATTTTTAAAATTAAGAAAAATGTCATTGAAATGCTTGGCCTTTGATGATAGCTCGGAACAAGGGTTGTATTTAATTTGCTCTTTAATGTTGTAAAAAAATTGCTAAATTCAGTGTTTAGTAATCATCTGCGATTTATTTAGTGACCCCAAATCGTTCTATAGCCTAAATACCTACTGGATAAAGCTGGAAGTGTACTGAGAAATGGTTGAGACCAAAAGATGTAGAATAGTATCAGAGAAGTGATGCTTTTTAATTCATGAAGGACAATACGCACACAGTAGAAAACTTGATGTAAAGATTAAACTTATGGCCCAAATGTAGTTCACCGCCCAGAGATACTTACCTTTGATGGTTTTTACTTTGTTATGTTTTTTTGGTTTCTTTTTAAGGAGAGGTAACTCTGTAACTCTAAGATATATGTAATATGCTTTTACATCCATTTCTTGATTTTTCAAAAGTGAAGACTATTTATAGAGTCTCAATAATGAATGATATTGAATTAGCTCATTTTCCCTTTCCCTGACATTTTCTTCTCAACTATGCTCCCCATTTTCATATTTATACTTTTACTTGTAGGACTTTTAAATGTCACCATTATGTCTTTTAGTAATATGTGTGTATCTTGATTATGTCACTACTTTAAGGAGTATTTCTCGACTCTTAGCTATTTAAGATAAAGAAATTAGCAGCCAGAACTTGGTTCTATTCCTCCCCGTCTTTACACCTTCTAATTTCTACTTACTATATATTATTTTGCATTTTTGTCAAAAGTTAATTGTTTTAATTTTTGACTGTAGATTGATTCTGAAAACTGAATATTCCATCCAAGTCTGAATAAACTTACATAGGAAAAAAAAAGTCAATATTGTTTGTAAATGAGTCACTCAGAGAAAACAAGAATTTCATGGATTCTTATGTTTTGGAAATTCAAAATAATTTTGCGTTGTATTTTGCTTTGCATTTCATTGTGTTTTAAATTGCCTTTCTATTTTTCTTCTCAGTTCATGCCTTTTAGTGTAGCATCGACTCTCTATCATCAAAAGTAAACTATCTATTGAGTGAAACTGGCTTTCCTGGAAAAACATATTTTCTAGAGTCTACGACTTTCTGCTCCCAATCACCAGGATGCGTAGCTAGAGAATCTCGAGTAGGTTTTCAATGTATTTAATTCCAGGCCTTCTCACTCTTGTAATTCTATACGTTTTTTTCTCCTTATAAATTTAAGATTATTTTTCCCACAAAAACATATTTTAAAAATAAGTTTTTTGCCTACCCATACCTAAAATCATTATTTTATCTTCAAAATAGTTTACGTTGCTTGATTCAAAATCATTTTTGTTTCAAAGTATTTCTTTATAATCTTTCTTTTTTTTTTTTTTTTTTTTTTTTGACAAAGTCTCACTGTCGCCCAGGATGGAGTGCGATGTCGCGATCTGGGCTCACTGCAACCTCCGTCTCCTGGGTTCAAGTGATTCTCCTGCCTCAGCCTCCCGAGAAGCTGGGACTACAGTCGTGCGCCACCACACCCGGCTAATTTTTGATTTTTTAGTAGAGACAGGATTTCACCATGTTAGCCAGGATGGTCTAGATTTCTTTACCTTATGATCCGTCCGCCGTGGCCTGCCAAAGTGCACTGTTGCACTTTGTAGGCTTGAGCCACGGCTCCCAGCCTCTTTATAATTTTTTTATTCCTCGTATATCCAGTTTAATGACAGCTATTCAGATTCCATTATGGTTTCATTTCCTTTGTACGTAAACTTGTTGCAGGTAGTTAGGCATGATTGGGGCAGGAGAGAGTTCTCCCTCACCATCAAGAATGTTGGGTGATGGTTCAGCAAGTATCATATTGCCTCTCTAAACATAATAAACTGGCAACTGGTGCCAGAGAGAGGTCATTTCCTGACCGTCCACACTTGTCACACTAACGTGTTAGTTGAGTGTGGTCACCAGGGAGATGCAACTTATTGCGCACGTGCATTAAGTGACAAAATGGTGGAGTATGGCCTTCTGGGGCACTCCACTGGAAAAGGGAAGAAAGTCTCATATGGGTTGCATACAACCTCCCAAACACACGGTTCATGCTCACTTCCCAGGGGTAAAGAGGGCACAGTGCATGCAGGCAGCCAAGCTTAAGGGAAGGATGAAAGGAGTGCAAGATGCCGGAAGTGGGCCAGCATATAAAATCCTAGGATGACAGTTAAATGTTGCACCCGACCTTCTTAGTGTTCACTTGGCTCTCTTCCAAGTGCATTTTCCTTTCTTTCCTGCTCTAAAACTTTTTAGTAAACTTCCACTCCTGTTCTGAAACTTGCCTCAGTCTCTTTTTCTTTCTTAGGCCACTCAGCCAAATTTTTTCTTCTGAGCAGGCAAGAATTCAGGTTGCCATGTGAATTCACTGCTGGTAACTCACGTACTTTCCACTGGGAATATATTGTCTTCATCTTTGTTTCAGAATTTTAGTGTATTTAACCTCAGTTTATGAAACTCCATGTGCATGTCTCTCTGCATTCAGAATGTTTGCTCTTAAATGGTCCTTTGGATCTGAAGACTTTTTGCCTTACTTTAGTTCGGTTGCATTTTCTTTTATTATTGCCTTATTTTCTTCCCTTCTCTTCTTCCTTGCTTACTTTTTAAAATGCTGTTACTAAGATGTTAACTACCCTGTTGTTTTTCTTATACATCTTTTACCTGTCCATAATAGTTCCTCAGTTGTACTCTTTAGCATGTCAATTTTTCCCTGTAGTTTTGCCAGTCAAAATACTTTGTTTCTCTTGTATTTGTCTGTTCTTGTCTTGTAGATTTACTACATTTTTCTAGAGATACTTAAATATTCTAGCATTGTTGCCCTATTTTTGTGTGTTTGTTTGCTCATCTTGGATTATTTCGTGCATTCCCTGGATTTTCTTCAAATAGGCTTGGCTTCTGGGAGGTCCTTTTGTACTTTACTGTGACAGCCTTGGTTGGTTAAGTTATTCTTGAGTAGCATCTGCTATGAAGTAGGCAAAACCATTTCCCGAGCTGGCCTCTTAACTGGGGGGGTTTGCTACAAGTAGAAGTAACCGCTCCTGAGCAGAAAGTGGTGACCATCAAGCATTACTTTAGATGGTGAAGGCCAAAACCAGTCAGGGCCTCTTCCAAATGCCAGAATGAGGCACAGAAACTGGAACAGTCCCAGCTAACTCTAGAGACATCAAGTATTTTGTTGTTTTTATCTATCTGTTTTAATCTCAGGACCCAGGGGTTAAATGCCAGGTGATCAGCACTCTCAGGAGGGGATAAAGGGATAAACAGTGTAGAGAACTGGTGCCAGAACTGAACCACACTTAGCTCTTCAGGAAATTTTTTTGCTGCATATCCAAACTTCCACTCCTACTCACAGCAGCGAGCTCTATTGCTGGGGACTCTGTAAGCCAGTGCTTGTATGATACTCCCCCAACTCCATTACTGTGCTCTTCCCAAAGCTACAAGGTTTCCTCTGTTCTTTTGTGTGCAAATATTTGCTCTCATGCTTCCTGCTTTCCAGAAGCTGAGTAAAAGCCTCAGACCTACCAATGAGCCTATCATTTCTACAAAACACTCAGTTCTCCTTGATATTGTAAATTAGCAGCTGTTGAGGCATGTACATGTGCATTTCAGTACAAAGTAGTGATTTAGCTAAGACAGCAAATGGGCTCATTTTCTTCTAACCAGAAGCCTGCAATTTTTTTTTTTTTCCTGACAGTCATTGTATTCAAGCCTAACAAATAGAAACTATTTCACTATTATTCAACAAATATTTACTGACCTACTGTAGTATACACACACACCTACACCCCAAATAATTAAATTGAGTGTACTACATAGTATTACAGGTTGAGAGATTGAGAAAATGCCATTCAAAGTAAATTTCTTGAAAAGAGAAGATGGTTCAACGGCATTTCAAAAGACAGGCTTATCAGATACATGATGTGAATGAAGGGAAAAGGAACAATGTGTGCACAGTTGGTGAGATTTAAGGCGTTATACAACATAATGGAAGGAGTAATAATTTATCAAAGTGTTAAGCTTCATTTTTAGCATTTGGCAAAAACCTGCCACTCAGTGTTGGCTTCAGGCTTTGTAAGAAAAATTTGTCAGAGACCCACACCAATGTCATTTCTTGCATGCCTAAACTCATGTGTGATCAATAATGCTGTGATTGCATTTCTAATTCTTATTAATCAGTTCAATAACCTCGAGTAACACAATCAAAGCACCTCACTTGGGTTTGGAGTTAATACCCCAATAATCATGTTTCTAATATATATTAACATTCTGCATATATTTAGGAAAAAAATCTGTTTAGCTACATTTTCTTCAAAAATAATAGAAGGTAAAATATAAACATCTGTCTATTATTGCAAAAGTTAAAAGCTCCAGTAATTAAGATTATTGATTAACTATACAACTATATATTTTAAAAAATAGTATAACTCCCAAGAATTTATCCGAGCAGAATAATTTTTGGAAGATTAATATATCCTTGTGAAGTTAACTATGTTTAAACAATTTTAAGTTATAATGATTGATGGAGAACAGAGTGCATCAAAGTTCTAGCGTCAACATGTCAGAGGTGCCTGAATTACAACAACTCCATTTTGAATACAGGCTAGGTAAAATGAGGCTGAGATCTACTGGGTTACATTCCCAGAAGGTTAGGCATTCTAGGTCACAGGGTGAGATAGAAGGTTGGCATAAGATGCAGGTCACAAAGATCTTACTGATGAAACAGGTTGTGGTAAAGAGGCCAGCCAAACCCACCAAAACCAAGATGGTGATGAAAGTGACCTCTGTTGGTCCTCACTGTTCATTATACACTAATCATAATGCATTAGCATGCTAAAATACATTCTCACCAGCAAAGTAACAGTTTACAAATGCAATGGCAGCATCAGGAAGTTACCCTATCTGGTCTAGAACTCTGTCGTGGGGTCTGGATCGGGACCCTTTTTCAGTAACAAACAAAAGTGTTTGTTGTTCTAGTATTTATAACATTAAACATAACCTTTAAGTGTTTTGTCATTTAATTCTACTGAGTCAAAACATTTTTAAGAAAAAATTTCTGTTTGAGAATTGAGAGTTCTATTCCTCTGGAGAGGACGATTTAACACTATTTAAACATTGTCACCTAAAAATGTCATGAAGAGAAAAACTCTAAGTTCATATACAGTATCAAAAGAAGCATATAGTGAAACCCCATCGCTACTAAAAGAACAAAAATTAGGCCTGGCACGGTGGCTCATCTAGTACTTTGGGAGGCCTAGGTGGATGGATCATGAGGTCAGGAGTTCCAGACCAGCCCGCCCAATATAGTGAAACCCCGTCTCTACCAAAAATACAAAATTTAGCTGGGCATGGTGGTGTGTGCCTGTAATTCCTACTCAGGAGGAGTACTAGTCAACCTTCTATTTCACCCTGTGACCTAGAATGAGTGGGAGGAGTACCTACTCAATCTTCTATCTCACCCTTTGATCTAGAATGTCTAACCTTCTGGGAACATAACCCAGTAGGTCTCAGCCTCGTTTTACCTAGCCTGTATTCAAAATGGAGTTGCTGTGGTTCAGGTACCTCTGACATGTTGCCACTAGAATTGCTACTCAGGAGGCTGAGGCAGGAGAATTGCTTGAACCCAGGAGGAGGAGGTTGCTGTGAGCCAAGATCATGCCACTGCACTCTAGCCTGGGCAACAGAAGGAGAATTGTCTAAATAAATAAATAAATAAATAAATAAATAAATAAATAAATAAATATTAAAACGATAACTATATTTAATTCAGCCTTAAACACAAAGAATATAAAAATATTAAAACACTGTTATAAAAGATGAATCATTCTGTATGTGTGTGTGTCTGCGTGTGTGGTGGGGTGGGGGTGCAGAGAGAGAGAGCACTGGACTGTGTAACCAAATAACCTCAGATGGTGGCAACAATAGAATTACAATTAAAGTTTGTTTTTGCTCATGTACTGATTCACAGAGGGTGTTCTATAGCAGCAGATGGCTTGCCTCCATATGGAGGGTCAGCTGCCGAGACTTTCCATAGTTTGGCTTCCCCATTTCCCTAGAGACCTGTCATTATTTGTGTCCAGCCAGGGAAAGGAGAGAGACAGAATGATGGGGTTTGGGAGAGACATACCTCTTAAAGCCTTGACCTGGAAATCGCATACTACCTTCCTGATACATTTTCCTTGTTTTGTGTAAAATAATAACATTTTCAAATATATTACTTCTTTACATCACACATCAAATATTTGTACTTGTGTAGAAAAACAGATTATTTTTTATTTTAGCTTGAGAGCTTAGTGGTCTAATGATAAATTCGACATTCTTTCTGCTTTACTTACTTACTGAGGGACAGATGACTACTGAATTTCCCAGAACTAATGAGAGAATGAATGAATCCAATACAAGGAGCATGAATGCAATAAAAAATCAATACAAAAGTCTCATATTGTTATTGGCTATGAATAATTTAGTGATCAGTAGCTTACAAAGTTGTATGCATGTTCTTCAGTTGAATGCTCAGAAAATAATTATAGAACAGCTTATACAAAACAGAATTAATGATTATGAGCAGAAAGAGAAACAACTACTTTCTACATATTTTTTCTATAGCCAAAGAACTACATGACATTCAAAAGAGATAGAAGCATGTATATTTTATTCTAATGTTCTTAATATTGTTTTACTACTAATAGTTAGTTGAAGATAAAGTACTACTTTCCGAGTGTCTAGAATTAATATGATTCTACAGTATGTATTTTTTGATTTGTACTCTAAAACTGTTGCTATCAATCTATACAAAGGCACAGATAAGTGTACCTGATATGGTGTGGAGATGTAAGTGTTATAGGACCACCAGGTTCCTAGGCCTACTACACGGTAAAAAACCAATACATTGAGACAGTAGGGTTTGCAGCAGATAAAGACTTTAATGATTGCAGGAGAGCTTAGCAAGGAGGCAGGAAGAGCTCTCAAATCCATCTATCTGAGGAGTTCTGGGCTGGGAGTTTTAAGGGCATCACTGAAAGCAAGGGGCTGGAAAATTGGAGTCATTGATTTTTTTTTCTTTCTTTTTTTTTTTTTTTTTTTGAGATGGAGTCTCATTCTGTCGTAGCCCAGGCTGGAATGCATTGGCGCGATCTTGGCTCACTGCAAGCTCCGCCTCCCGGGTTCACTCCATTCTCCTGCCTCAGCCTCCCCAGTAGCTGGGATTACAGGCGCCCACCACCATGCCCAGCTAATTTTTTTTGTATTTTTAGTAGAGACGGGGTTTCACCATGTTAGCCAGGATGGTCATGATCTCCTGACCTCGTGATCTGCCTGCCTCGGCCTCCCAAAGTGCTGGGATTACAGGCATGAGTCACTACACCGGGCCGAGTCATTGATTTTTTTAGCGTAAATAGGATGAAATCATTAGGATGTGGAAACTGCATTCTTCGGTGAATCAGCTCCTTCTGGGGTCCTTCAGACCACCTGGTATCACTAGTTTCACCCATAGGCAAGAACTGAAAGAATATCTCAAATGGGAAGCTTAATGTTTCCTGAGGCTTAAAATGGCACCTATAGAGTAGGTAAGAGTAACTATAATTTGTGACAGGGTTTACCTGATTCTGGGGCAACAGGCAGTAAATGACTACGAGGCAAAGAGTAAGCTGACTCATGATTAATGCTGAATATGCTACAAGCTTGCTTTATTTTTATTTTTTCCCCTCCCTTCTTCCTTGTTTAATTTTATAGTTTATAGGAATAGTTTCACAAATGGATGTTAGCATATTGTTTGGTTATCTCAAAACCAATCACTGCTCCACGACCATACTTCTTGCCTCATATATCAGGACACTTCCCCATAGGCTTCTGTAGAATTATTTGAATTCAAGAAAAAATACTAGAAATTAAAACAAAGCAAAACGAAATGTTGAATGAAGACAATATAATAGGCATGCTCCTGAAAATTATTTTGTCACCTGATACATTAAGCCTCACTTTTGAGATCACATCAGTGAAAGATCCCATCATCGATCCCATTTTCCAGTCCAGAAGTTAAAAGGGTGACAAGATTATACCCCAGTCATCTCACAGAGAAAAAAAAAAAGGCATAATACCTTGGACACAATAATCTAGTATCCTATGGTTGGGAGCCAGAACAAAAAGTTTATTTTTGCTCCAGTCTCAAAGGAAAATGGATGTCTAGTTAATATTGGAAGTGTGTAATATAATAACCACAGGAATAATTCAATAGCTGATCATGCTAATAAATTATTACTTTTGCAGAATAATGTGAAATTTTAAAAAATGTCTATTAACATTTTGATAAAACGACTATAATTAATTGTGAGACAATTTAAGATTCTTTTGGTAGTACAGCATTTAATTCTTTCCATGATGATATTTGACTTTCCCCTTGGTTTTGCCTGCATATCGATGTCAATACTCAGATTTTCATATTTGGTCAAAATGCACACTAAGTACACTTCTCTTTACCAAGGAGGATCTAGTTAAAGGAAGGCAGCAAAATGAGACATTGTTAGAAAATCTCCCAGGTCCTACAATAGAGAAGGCATGGTAGGTCACACGAAGAGTTTGAAATTTATCTTCATAATGGTGAAGCCCAATGAAGAGTTTTAATGTAGAATAAAAATGACCAGAGAGCTATATTGGGAGAAACCCATCTACATTGATTCTTTTGGTAGCAAGGAACATTGGATTTCAAGTTTTGTAGCTCAAAAATGAAGTACTTTTGCAAATATTCCACAGATTCTAAGGCTTAAGTCAAAATTCTATGATGAAATGCAATAAATCAAAACATTTATGTTAGAAATCAAAAGTATCTTGTGCCATTTATTTTTATTTATCTAGATTTATAATGTTATCTAAAGTCTTCTGTATTTTTCTAATCAATGCCATTGAACATCTTTAGTTGAACTAGACATTTGAAGATAGAAATAATGCAGGAAATGGATTATCTTCTTTGCGACGTTTCCATTTTAGGACATGTTGTTTTAGGCACATATAAGATGAATTTTAGCTGAAGGACAAATGAATCATATGTGATAGTTGTTTCTAATGTTCAGCATAGGCACCACTTATTGTCTTATAAAAAAAGGACTTTAATTTCGAGATCACCTTAGTCTTCTAAACTCAAGCATTCCTGTGACGAAAATGGGCAGGGTTTAAGAAGTAGAAAGGGAGAACAGGAAAAAAAGAAAGACAGGGAGGTAGGAGAAAACAGGGTTACACAGAAAAGGTAGAAAGGGGAAAATTAATGACGAATTATTTTCTCAAGAACTTGTCTCTCTCTAATACTTTGAAATGTCTTCAAGTCTTCCCATAGCTCATAAAATGTCTTGAGAATATTTTTTTTTTCATGAGGTGTGTCATGGGTCTGTTCCCAGGTTTTATCATTTGTCAAACCTCTCAACATCCAGACCTCTATTCTTCAATTATAGGATGTCTCCAGGAGGGAGGAAACTTCATCAGTGAGATGAAATCCACCCGGTTAGGGTGGATTTGCTACTTACCACTTAAACAGGAATTTAATGGTAATATTTAGGATTTTCTACATCCTTAGAAGTATTACTCTATTTGCTTTCTAGAAGTAGTTGTAATAGAATATTTATACGATGAAAAATTAATTTTGGTGTGTATCTAGGCAAAAGTGGAAATATTCTACAGAACTTTGGTATTTCTTCAAGTGTAATTGTAAAGTATTAATTGACGGTATCTTGCTGAAACAGTTATATTCATGGCTACCATTTAGTCATGATTTTAACTACTTAAGCAAAAATTTTTTAATTAGTAAAATCATATTGTGCTTTTTATTAGTTTATTTTGGCCACAGCTAGAATTTAAAAGTATGGCTTCAAATATGACTTGAAAACACTAATAATAATGTACCAAAATTTAACATACTTTCCATCCAAAAATATATCATATCCACATGAAACATATAAAATAGTTTTCATAATATTAAACAAAGCTTAATATGATCTAATACACACTATTTGCCAACCTTATCAGAGTTAAAAATAGAATAACAGAACTGGTAGTTATCCATGTTAAACTCCAAATACAAGTTTGAATATTCTCTGTGATCCTGAGATTTAAATAAACTATTCATAATATATTCCTGCTGACAAGAGTCCATGTCTCTGAATCGAGACCTCAAAGCATGGTCCCAGCTGCCAAAAAGTGGCAGAGAATTTTGGACATTCCACATGTCCAAATGATGGCTTCATCTTACTTTGCAACATCTGCTTTTGGTAAAGTTCTTGTAGTCTAGTAGTGCATTACAGATATTTCAGAGAAGAGAGGGAACTCTGGTCAAAGCAGAATTATCTGTAATTTTGATACAAATTCTATTTAAGAGCCCAATATTTCTGCATATGTAATCATTAAGAGATTAATTGTTTACTTAAAAATATTATTCCTCTGGGTCCTACCTCCAAAGTCCTCAGTCTCAGTAAACTCATAGGTTAGTCATGGCATTTCACATGTAAACAGAAAATTATAATACTAGAACTTTGTACAAGGTGCCATGGTAGCAGAGAGAAGGAGTGTCTAGATTGGATATGAAAGCTCAATAAATAATTTCTGGAAAAGATAACTTAAAAAATCTAAACACAACAAAAAATGGATTAATATAAACTCAAGCAAGAGACCTTTGGCAACATCTAGTTCAGCCTCATTTTATAGACAAGAACATTGATGTTTAGGAAAGATAAAACACTATGTTACTTAATGTAGAAATTGATGCTGGAACTCAGAAATATACTACTAATTTAGTTCTCTTGAATCTCTCTGTACTTAATGATCAGTTTCTTGAGTCACACTGCCCAGGCCTAATTTCTAAACAGATTACTCCATCTTGTGTTGGTGCCTGGTCCAATCATCAGTGGTCAACTAAGGGTGTGATCACGTCATACAAAAATAGCTGAAGCCCACCCTATTGTTACTAGGTGGCACTCAGACAGAGGATTAGATGAACACATAGAATTGTCTACCACAGAAAGAATTTTACCACCATATTTGCCTTAAGAACTTTTAATTACCAAGTCAGAAATTTGTCTTCTATATATCAAGAAGGCAAAAGTCAAGAAGATTTTCAAACAGAATGGAAGAACTTCATGAAAGTGAAGGCTCCTGAGGAAAGACCTTGTCAAGTTGCAGAAGACTGTATCCATTGCAAGAAATCACTCTGTGTGGCAGAGAAGAAAGTTTTTGCAAAGCACAAGTTGATGTCTCAGAGGAAAATTCTAGTTTTGCTTTAGGAAGTTTGCCTACAGTTACTTGGTAGAGGGGAATGGTTGAACAGAGGAGAGAGAGTGAGGGAGAGAGAGAGAACAGAGGGAGAATGAGAAGAAAGAAAGAGAGGGAGAGAAAGAAGGAAGGAAGGAGAAAGAGAGAAGAAAGAAGGAGAGAAGGAAGGAAGAGAGGAAGGAAGAGAAAAGAAAGCAAACAAAAAGAAGAAAGAAAGAGAACTAAAGAGAGAGAAAGAGAAGAAAGATGGAGAGAAAGATAAGAAAGAGAGAGAAAGATAAGAAAGAGATTATAAGGATCTAATACAATAGGCTACTGAATGAGATGTGATGGGGAAAGCAAGTGAAAGCTGCATGCAGCTTATCAGAATCAAAAAACAAGGTAGTCAGAAACAGCAACAGCAATAAGCCCTTATGGCTAGGGACTCCAGCATTGCTACAGTTCTCAGAGAAAATACTTGAGAGATTCTATTATCCAGACGTCTGAAACCAACTATGCATCATATTGAGGGCATATCTTGATTGAACAATGGTAACATAAGAATTAATGAATTATTTTCCTTTGTAAATGAAATATATGTGACTATATGTGATATAACAGAAAAGTAGATGCCACTTATTTTGGCAATGATTGAGAAAAACAAGCAACACGAGCATGCTGTTTTTTACACAAGAAGATAATACTATGAGCTCATTGTAAGATATATGTCTGCCTGGCGTTGTTTTTATAAAGAAATAAAAAAAAAATGAAGGACGTTGAAGGCCTCCTGGATCCAAACAAAAATAATAAATAAAATCTAGAGCTCATTTTTCTGGCTTCATCAGCATATCATGCTTTTAGCATCTGAACAGGATATCTGAAGAGGATGTATTTCAGGTTGTAAACTTTACTGTTGGTTCTTGTGTGCTAATATATATTTTTCTCCACCCTACCCTCTCCTAGAGGCTAGAGTAAAAGGCTGCATGACAAGGACTAGAATAGGAAGGGAACTTTTATGATTCCATGTAAGACCATTTTAGCATAATACAATGCATGATATATACTAAGTGGAGCTTAGTCTTTGCAGTGACTGATTTTTATCATCATTCTTAGCTGACCCAACCAAAGGTAAGACCATTCTCAGAGGCTTCTTCCCTTGTTCTACATATTTTACTCTTAGAATTCCTATCATCCCTGCCCCTCCAGACTTGACAACATGTGAAATGCAGAATTATGTTGAATCACCTATGAGAGATGTTAGATAGAGTGGGTTGACCTTCTGGGCATGAGGAATAAAGAGGCAAAGTGGCCTGAAAAACTGGGGAGAGAAATTGGAAGAAAGGAAACAGAAGGTCTGAGTGCATGAAGAATAGCGTTCAACTGGAACACCTCTGTGGCCAAAGATTGAGGCCAAAATACAGATATTGAACAAATTAAAAATAAACAAACAAACAAAAATCAAAATGAACTCCTTCTGGGTTGTTCAGAACACTGTGGATACTGTATATGCAGTGTAATATTATGCAACCCTTATAATGACTCCAGGACAGATTGTAGAGTGCTTTATTCGTAAAACTGACTATAAGTAAAATGACTGTAAGTGATTTTATTAAGGATTGTAACACTATCCACTCACATGATAATACAGATAATGTTGGAGTAACAAATGGAAGTGAGCAATGGCTCAATCAGTTCAAAAAAAAAACAAAACCAAAAAAAAAACCTTGGTGAATTTTTCACATTTCAGAGGCACCATTAAAATGAAGAACATCTGGAACATTGGGATAGCCATCATCAATTGCCATGGCTTCAGGTCTACGAACTCTAAACTCACACTCACTTAGTGCAAAGCCTGAGCCACCTGTTATAGTTCTAAGGATGGCGGTAAAGGATTTCTCTCTACATCCTCCAGTTTATTCTGCTTTATAAGGGATACATTTGTGTGCTGATTAAATGAGATATTTTCTATAAAGCATCTAGCAAAGTGCCTAGCTCACAGAAAAGACCCAGAGAATCTTGGATATCAGTATTATTAAAAGATTGAGTGTTAGAAGACACGCATTTCTAAATCCTGTTTTAACATTTACAAACTTGGAAATCCCAGGCACAGCAGTATTGCTTTGAACTTCAAATCTGTTAATTGTTAGATGAATTAAAATTACTTTGAATTTCATCTGAGTTCTCAGATTAAAAGAAATAAACATTTAAATAGTGTCACCTGAGGTCTCAAATTGAAGAAATAAATTACCATAAAAGTATTGCGTTGCACTGGCATTGGGGTTGAAAAATAATATAGTTAATTGAATATATGGATAATTCAAATTTATCAGCAACATATTATATTTTTCTTTCATTAATAGTGTGGAAAACAATTTTAGTCTTTGTTGTTATTTCAGTAGATACAGCCGCATAAGCACTACCAAAACTTTCTTGAATGAAGCATGATCTTATAGGGCAACAACAGATTTCCTCTAAGCAATTCACCAAAGAGAAACAGCGTTGCTACACAGGAGCTCAGATATTCAATTGATACATAATTGTGGTATATAAAAATACACCTAAAATCCTGAGAAAAATCTTAGTGAGATTATTAATATGTTCAGAGGAAGAATATTTGAGTCATCAAAAAGAGATTGGTCAGTGAAGGGAGCCTTATAACATGATTTGTAGAGACAAATATCAGTAGAATTTATTCAAGCACGATGATAGGTTCTTCAAAAAAGAATGTCTTCACTAAAATATTTGTGGTGCTATTGGTAAACCATGTCTGAAGAGAGAAAGACTACCTCTAGCTAATTCTATCAGCATTAGTGACATTCTTTTCACTGTAGGAAATTCTATACTTGAAGCCAAATTATAATAGGATTGGCATCAGAACAGCGGTATTAAAGGATTAACCTAAGAAGGGTTCTGAGCAAAATTTAGTCTCACTTATTTTCCTACTGTGAAAATAACAGGTTACTTTTGCTTAAAAATGCATCTGGTTCATATCACTGGCATATACTAATTAATAAATTAGAACTGAAGTTTCATATTTCAGTTTGCCTGAATATAGTTGGTGTGAATGTTTCCTTGAAAAAGGAATTGGTTCTCAACATGTAGACATACCAAGTTTCTGACCATGAAAATCTGAGCACTGGATCTATGCTGAAGTATATACACCAAGTAAGACAGACTGACCTCTTCTGAAAGCACCCAGTCCTGACCAAGTTTCCATTCACACCATCTTTGTCTTCTGCAAGATCTATTACCAGTGATCAGTTTTAATTCAGCCTCTTGGCTTCAGGGTTTCTCAATAAACTGTTATTGTCATGGAAATAAGAGTTTATTGAGAAACCCTAAAGCTCAAAACTTCTTAGCTCCAGACTTTTCAATCTATACTAGGATGTTTAAGTCCATCTCTACATGAATAATTGTCTTAAAACAGAACTCTAGATTCACCCTTCGAATGCCCTCTCCAGTACTCTTCCTCATTAAAGTAAATGACACCATTATTCACCGACCTGCTCAAGCCTAAAAACTGGGACTTGATTCTAGATTTCTCCCCCACCTCGAGACATCATAGCAATGCCTGTCAACTCCCTATTCCAAACATCTCCTGAATTGAATCAATTCGCCTCTCTCCATCTCCACTGCCACCTCAATCAGCTCTCACTTCTATCCTAATCCTGACTGGCCTCTTTGCTTCCACCCTCCCTCTCCTAATGGCTTCTGCACACAACAGCCAGCATGATGTTTAAAAACTGTGAATCAGATCATGCCATCATCAAGCTTCTAGGATTAAATTTCACACACTGAAGTATGGTGATTTATGAGGCAATCTGCCTTCTGCCGGTCGCTGTAACCTCAGTGTTCCCTCTTGCCCACCAGGTTCCAGGCCGCCTAAGGTCCGTCCTTCCTT